>NC_085139.1:145578718-145587762 GCF_024139115.2 Armigeres subalbatus | reverse complement strand
TGATTAGTCGTCAAGGTCTAGCGTTGCTGCGACGGTGGAATCAACGAAACGATTTTTCCATAGCAGATAAGAGCATACTACTACGCCAACCAGAAGCCAACCAGCATGGCAATCCAGTTTGAGGAAAATTGAAATGAAATCAACTTATGCGAAACGATGCGAAAGGATCGGTTGCAGTAAAAAATATCTGCGATGGATGATGACTATGTTAGAAACAATTCCTCGGAGGAAACTAATTTGCACGATGGCGTGGTTGGTGAATTGAAAACTTGTTTAGATCGGTTGTGAAAATAACAATTTAAAATTCGAACATCGTCATGCATTTGAGATGTCATATTTAGTTCAGTACGGATTGGCTGAACATATTCATGAATGCAATATGCGATTCGCTGATGGCAGACTGGGAATAATCAAACAAAAACTATCAAATGATGAAAAGAGTTGGTGAAGTGAGAAAATATAGAACCATTGCTTGTGAAAAAACATTTTTACCTTGCTTTTGTGTACAAGCACTTTGATTTGATCGATTCTGTTAAATAAAAACGTTTTTTTCTAAAACTAATTCTGACAGAAAACCTATTTTATTTTTGGTTTACTTAAAATAAAGTAAATATTATCAACATCCTTGAGGTACTCCGAATATAATTTAAATTGGATCTGATTTTCTATCTTCAGATTTGATAACACTCTAACGGATTTCAAGCAATGCCCATCCTATCAAGTGAATACATTAAAATTATTAAATAATTTCAAGTAATGGTATTGTGTAGTCGAACGACTCAAAACCGGAAAGTGTGTTGATCTGAATGCGTAAAATGAAGGCCCATCTCACGATAATTTCGGATACAGGATTACGATTGTTAGATTTATCGATACGAATAAAGAAATATTCTTCCATTTCTATCGAAAATTTGCCAGTTTAATGGTTTTAATCAAGTTTGATTAAATAACCAAACAAAGAAGCTGAGACCATTGAAACCCTTTATAAGTTTGCACTTTACCAATTGCACCGGACGTGCTAGAGAAGCACTTCGTAATTTGAATATTGAATTAAATATAAATAGATTGCGAAGAGCTAACAACAACATACGACGGAAGTATTTACCCGCGAAAATGTAAAATATCCTATCCGCAAACACTCTAGTAAAAGAGTAAACATCAAATGTTCAGAAGTCAAATCAACTATCCAACGGAGCGGAGCCAAAAGCCAAAACGTTTCTGTTTATTTATTCGATTTGAATGTCAATATTGTGCACGCGCTCCAGACGACAGGAGCCATTTATCGCGTGTTGTTTCCGGGGAATTAAAACGGTGAGCAGCAGCACAGTTCCAAAGAGTTGCGCGATGTGAAGGATAGCAGTGTCTTCGTCCGTCCGGTGCCGGTGTAATCGATTTATTCCCAACTTGTTCGATTTGTCGTCTCATCGGTGCTCCATTTTCTCGCGCCATCGCATCGTACCAAATGGAGCACTTATAGCATTCAATCGAGACGTAAGACATCCTGTCGAAGCTAAACATAAAACACTGAGTTGAAAGCTTTTACCGATGTTGCTTACTGTGATTCCTAATCTATGAACACTCTCTATTACATAAACTAATTGGAAGTTCTTGATTAGCAGGCGTCTTTTTTCCTTATACGTGAAATCACTAAAGTTGTAGACGATTAGGGAAAGCTTCCGTTGAATTTCAGGAAATGATACCATTTACCATAAATTATGAGCTTCCCATTCGTTAATAATAATTCCAAAACGTCTGCCACCCTTTAGCTTAGGCCGCGCACTTGGCGTTTCTTTTTCCCATGGCATCGCCGTCTAAAGTGTCGAGAGCGGCAGTTAGGTGCTATTATACAGACTGTTACAGCCTTGATAGCTATGTATCCGAAGGTCTTCTAACTATGCTCAGGGTAACAAAAACGCAATTATTTAGCACAAAGTAAAACTTCACCATTGAGGAAAATGTTGTTTGAAAAAATCTGCAGTCACTATATTGAGTAAATGGGGAATATATTTTCTTTGTTTACATTGAAATCTTAAACATGATTGCTTATGCACCTTAACATTTACCAATCGTATCACTTTTATCTTTTATCAATCGTATATTTTGTAACACAAGTGGCTTGAATCAGCCTTGGTCTAAGTTCACAAGCAATTTCATAGAACTGCACCATACAGTCTTGAAGTATTTTTGATCAATAGGTCCAAATTTTTGAGGTATTTTTGACCACAGTCCACAGATTTTGAGGCATTTTTACACGTGACAAACCATCTAGACCCTTGATATTGAGTTGACGGTAGTCTTATAAATACCAACGTCGACCGATTGGATGGGTATTTTGTTTTGATTGTTCATAAAGATTTTTAACAAATAACAGAAAAGATCATACAGATATTTGAGATATTCAATGGTTGCATAAATATTAGCGTCGCTTATTGAAGCAACTTTGACAGTGGAGGCAGATGAACTTCAAAGTATTATCGTCCTCCGGGCTTTCTAAAACAAATAGGCATTGGTGTGGTGAGAACATTTACCAACACTTTGTGTGCGAGAAAGCAAAACTTAAATCAATAGAATATTGAAGATCTCGATGGAACGTTAACACTTTGTTTCGATCTACTTCTGCCAGATAGCGTGGCTTATTATGGTTTCAGTGGCAAGTTTAACCATCATGCCATGAACAATCCTGCTCTGGTTCAGTGCCAAACAAGGGAAAATGTCCACCGGAATAATAAAAACTTGTTCTGCCAGAGCGTAAATGGCAGCAAAATTCTTTAGTACTGACGCTACTAAATAGTTTCTGAGAACGTGTTGTTAAACGAAACTTCGTGATAGAATTCAATAAAACTAAACTTGAACCTACCACCATGGAGCACCCATTCTATTCAAAGTTCAGCCCAGGATAAAAAAGAAACGAATCGAGGAAGGATTAAAGACAGTATTGTCTCATTGCACAACACCACCCACAATGCATACGCTTGAGGTTAGTTTCGTGTTTTGCCCCGGAGTTTATGGGAATCTTTTACTCCGTATTTCCCCACGGTTCCACTGGTTCTACGTGGCCGTAATCCTTGACAGGAACGTGAGCTTCTTTCGTCGCAAAAAAAAGCAATTTTACCTTCTGCCTCTGTGTGCTGTTCAGCAGCAGCTATGGGTACGATGCGGTTGCAACCAAATTCTGGAAAAGTAGGACACCACCCGACAAACGACCTACGGGAAAAACCCTAAAACAAAACCAATGCAACTTACGGAGAAAAATACCCATTATTAATATCCCACCTCGGAACGCCGGCTTTTCGTACTTGTTTTAACGAATTTGTTCTGGGGTGTTATAGACAGTGATTGTCTAAAGTCTAGTGTGATTTTATGTTTCACGAAAGTTTTTTGTACTTTTTGGAATTCCTCAAAGTTAAAAGACAGTTTTGGATTTAATCTATTTATCTTCTATCTATATATCTATATATCTATATATATTAGGGTGGCTCAAATTAGTATGGGAAAAACTTTTTCAATTTTTTTGATGGCTGCCCTCTTATTCGGTTCTATTTGATCCCTGATGCTCTGGACAAAATTTCAGCCAAATCAATGAACGTTTGGCGGTGCTAAACCTGTGGAAGTTTATATGCAAATGTATGCAGAAACATCCAACAAATATATATATATATATATATATATATATAAAACCAATGCTTGTATGTTTGATGTATTTGTATGTATGTTCCAGCATAGCTTCTGAACCCATTTATGATTTCCAACCAAATTTGGAACACACATCTTTATCTTAGGAGACGACGATTGGGGTTAGGCATGCTCTTTTGGAAAAGGGGAGGGGTGGGGAGGGGTATTGCTTAGTTATCGTTCAACTCAGTGCAATTTGAACCCTTGGCCGATTTCAACCTAAATGGAAATATATTTTTACTAGCTTATAGTAATTTGGTCTTGCTCGAACTGCTGGTTTGGTTTGCAGTTTTCATAATCGGAAAATGATAAAACCAGAGTTTCCATCCTGGACATTCTGGCTAAAAATCCCGATTTAGGAAAAATTGGATTTCCTGATTCCTCGGGATTATTTTGATATCCTGAAAATCCTGGATACCCGGGACAAAAATATTGTTTCATTTTTCGCAAACAGTGTAATTTTCTTCACAAAATTATTTAGTTTGAACGCGAAACCCAACTGAGGAGTGATAAACTCCATCATATTTTTATACCTGCCATCAGACATGATTTTTTTCAAGTTCGTTTATTTGGTAGGCTCAGGCATGTATACGGAGTCAAGGTTCTTTGGTATGCACATCGATAGCATCTTATTATTAAACTAATAAGAGGAACCGACATGAAAATATCGGAGGTAGTAAATAAAACACCTTCACAAAAATATTAGATTCCCTATACCACTCAATAGAGGGTTACTGACTGATACTTTTTCCAGCAGCAGCCACAGCTCTCTTGCTAATTGAACGACAAGTATCTAAGCACAAGATCAGCTACATCTATTTGACGCCTGCTTCCTACCCATCTCCTGTCTACAGCGAGGTTGTGTACACTAGCTGATATTCCCTCTTCTAATCTCCTCGCGCCGCCGAACATGAGTCAGTCTACCTGAGTTTCTTCTGCCCAAAACAATTCTTGATCCAATTCCAATGTCCTTCCAAGCGACGTTCGTACAACAAATTTTCAGCATATGCGCAAGTACAAGAGGTCCGACCTGATGCTCGCCTATTTTTTGGTGTATCGCTTCGATCAAAATCAACCTGGTCAACAGGCGAATCATTGTCAATTCTCGGTTTCTGTCAAAATTGATATATCAACTTATTCGCGTAATCTATTAACCCCTTATCGTTAAATTCATCGAGTTAACACCGTCAATTATCGAACCTGATAATAATTAGAATTGATTCATCTTTATCGCAATAGCGATCAGTTGAACATTAACTTTATCGGCGATAACGATAAATTAACGATTAACATCAAGATTAGGAAGGATCTGTTCAATCATTAGGAAGAGCTGCAGCTCTTGGCGAAAGTATCAATTAGTCTGGGTTGGAGGATACCATAGATATTCGTGTATTCTCTTGGCGAGGGGTCCTATATATCCTATTAGGTTAATGGCTCACGCCACGATTCTTCTGCATCTTCCATCATTCGTCACTAGGTATTCAAATACTGGGTCCCAGACAACTCGTCTAAATCCAATGCATATTCAAAACAATGTCAAACAGTTAAGGTTTTGACTTCATCCGCCAAAGCGAACCCTTCTTCTCTGACTCCGGCGATCATATACCTTAGGCAAAGGTTGTTAGCCTTCACTTCAGGAAGTATAAAACTGCAATATCTGATATGCTATCGGAAGTAGTATTTTCAACTATTTTCGAAGGATTTAAATGTTATAGGAAGTTATGACGATTGTCTATTATTTAAGGAATGGCATTGTCTTATCGGCTTCTATGTCAAAACCTCGAACTAATGTTAGATTTCGAAATTGAAGTCAAAAATGTTTAGCAATACAATCAAAAATATAGAATACATTACATTTTAGCTTCAGGAATAGCACCAAAAGATTTAGAATCTACATCCTACCAGTCTGAAGATACTAGTCTCCGAATATCATTGGAGGTGGAATCTACATGGTCAGAGCATGACCGATTTGATGAACTAAGCAATACCTACTCACCCGTTTAAATGACTTAAACATCGATAAAATTCCTTAGGTATGATACAAATTTGGTTTCAATCGGATGAGTCACGAAGATTGATTGATTATAGCCTAATACCTGCACGAGTCCCCGGGAATACCCCATCTTTCGTAAGACACAACCTCCATGTCTAAGATAAGAACCCAGTTGCAGTTCCCGTCATTGCTCGTTTCTCCAACCTCCTTTCGACATGTTAACCCCATCTCCTCACTTGAAAATGTCCAAATTTGTTGAATCGGGAAGAGGTTCAGAATTGACACTGATGACGTACTCACCTCCACACTCCTCCCCCTTTCCAAAGAGCATGCCTAACCCCCGCACGTCGTCTCCTAAGATAAAGAATGTGTTCCAAATTGGTTGAAATTCGGTAAATGGGTTCTGAAGCTTGTGTGAACATACATACAAACATACATACAAACATACAAACATTGAGTTTTATATATAGAAGAAGAAGATAGAAGATAGAAGATAGATAGATAAGAGGATAGATAGATAGGATCTTAGCAGTGGGAGGAAGAGGGGTTAAGGCATGCTCTTTGGAAAAGGGGAGTGTGTGAGTGTGTATTGCTTTAGTTATCGATCAATCCCAGTGTAAATTTTGAATTCCTTTGGCGATTTCAACCAAATTGGAACACAAATTCTTTATCTTACAGAGGGGATGATAGGGGGTTAAGCTGCGTTTTAGAAAGGGGAGGTGGGGAGGTGTATTGTTAGTACGATCAACCTAGTGTAAATTTGGAACCCATTACCGATTTCATCCTAAATTTGAACACACATTCTTTATCTTAAGGAGGACGACGAGGGGGGTTAGGATACGCTCTTGAAAGGGGAGGGTAGCATGAGGGTATTGCTTAGTTATCGATCAACGCAGGTAAATTCTGAACCCCATGCCGATTTCAACCAAATTTGGAACACATATCTCTTTATCCTTGAAAGTGAGGAGGATAGGGGGTTACATGCTCTTTTGAAAAGGGGAGGGTGGGGAGGTGTATTGCTTGTTATCGATCAACGGTGTAAACTGCGAACACAAATTCTTTATCTAAGAAGGGGACGATAAGAGGTTAGGATGTTTTTTACAAAAGAGGGAGGGTATGGGGAGAGTATTGTTTAGCATATCGATCAACTCAATGTAAATACTTGGAGCTCGATCGGGATTTGAACTGCTAAATTTGTATCAATCATGTCCGTCCTAATGGAGCGATTTTAGTGGATGTGGTTAAGTCTATTTAAAGGTGAGGGTGTCAGAGAGGGCTGTTTAGCTATCGATCAATTCAGCATGACTTCTCTGAACCTATTGTCGATGTCTCCACCAAATTTGGACCTATATTATCTGTCTAGGAAGACTAATATCAGACTGGGTAGGAGCATATACATTAGCTAAAATACTCCTTTGTCTGCTGGGGGTGTTGGGTATTGTATATTGTCGGGTTGGGTATTGGCTTAGAAAACGACTTAATTCTAAAAATCCTCTTATTTATACATCCGAGGTTCTTTGACATTGACAATGCTCCGAAAACAAATAACCTGAATTCCTTAAAAATAGCAAATCGTCGACACAATATTTTCCTTGTGATAACATTTCCAAAATGACTAATGAAAATGATATTTCTGAAAATGATATTTCCTGATACGATATCCAGAAATGGCATTTCGAAAATGACTATATCCTGAATGAAGCTAGGCATTAACATAACACTATTTGACCTAAGGTCATTCGACATGAAGGACATTTGCATCAGAAAATGTTGCATAGAAAAGTCATTTGTTGGGTATAAAACAATGATAATTGTTACCTTCATCGAAATAATGGTATGCCCAAGTGAAAAGCAATGATTATATTTTTCTGAATGGTGGATTGATTGTTTTAAAAGTAGGTTGCCTCGGAATAAGTCAATCGGTGTAATCCCTTCTTTTCCTTTTTTCTTTTATGTGTTCGCCGATATGAGATCGATGATGTTTTTCCTCTTTAGGAAAAAGTACGTTCGTCTTTTGCCCTACACGTTTGCCCTAAGACCTTCAAACCTACTGATCCCTTCTTCAAAAATCAGTCAAGTTTGCAAAGCCTTCTATAAATCAAATGATAAAGCATGAATAAGTAAACACAATTACCCTGCACGCATACGTAGAATGACAATATTATGAAACTAAGATGAACCTCGATCTGTTTACAGGTTCTGTACTAATCATTCCTTTCAGAAAAGCATGTGATCAAAATATTCTATCGGTGAAAATTTAAAAAATTAGATTTCAAGATTTTGCAGGAAGTGATATATGTGGTTAGAGAAAAAATTGTCGAAATTCAATTAGCATAATTTTTCTGAAATAACTCAGGTTATCTGATTCTTGAAGGTCGGTGTATTCATCATCCATTATTTCCTATTGAAAATAGCCACTACGTTTGACTATGGGCTTGAAAGTTATGGCCAAAATAATAATGTATAGAAAATCACTTTTCTGGCATCCAATTCACTCGAAACAAATTGCTGTTCTACGTGAAATTTTAAAATGGGTATGAAAGGATTGAAAAATAGATTCATCTACCTATCAGTGATATTTTGACCTTTCTGTATGCTTTTTAACTCTTATAAAGGCACGAAAGGGCATCATTACTGTATGTGGAAAGTTTACACCGATCGGAGACCATGCTAATATATAATATTAGCTTCATATTTGAAAAATGATAACTACTAGAACAAGAGGAACAGATCTTGAAACACTCTAATATCTAATACCTTCAACTGCAATGATCTATAGGTGGGAAAGCTTGTACATAACGAAAATATCCAGAAATAGTAACTCAACCATGTTCTACGAATTTCAAATGCATGTTAATTGAATTATTATATTACGGATATACTGCCGCTCTACACATAATTGTTCCATGTACATAGGAAATCTCAGTAAACATAGGACATATATGCGGAAGACTGCAGTATAGTACACAATAACAACATGGTTGAGGTATTTATCATCATATGAACACAATGCAGACCGATTTGGTCACAGCAACTTACATATAAATTAATAAAGTCGTGTCAAAAGTCATTGTAACTATTATTTATTAATATCAAGTTATGATATTTGTATCTATGTTTTTACCTCTTGCTCTGGTTTTGAATAGTTTTTCAGGACTGTAAGACTCACTGACTATCTTTATCAGTTGCCAGGTGGCATAGAAATGTGAAATCAGTAATTGCTAAATTTGCTCACCAAATGAAAATAATATATGCAACAGCGCTTATAATATTTCTGTTGTGAATGCAACTTGTGTTCAAAAACATAAATGGCATCTTCTTGTCGAATCAGGAATCAACCTAATGGATAGTCAGATGATATTATTACCTGAAAATGTCT
>NC_085139.1:145559987-145578693 GCF_024139115.2 Armigeres subalbatus | reverse complement strand
AACATTACTAGTATTTTATTTATTTTACTCATGCTGTTTAAAGTGTGCATGTGTGTTGGGTGGTGGGGTAGCCGGCGGTTAAAGTAGGAAATGGTGGATCGGCACGTGCGGGGCTGTCCCTATATCGACTCGGAATATCCTGACTTGTGGCGGACAGGACTTGTTTGCTCCATCTGTCCGTAGGCTTCCGGGCCTCTTGAAAGGAGGCTTCCGGGCCTTTTGAAAGGAGGCTTCCGGGCCTTTTGAAAGGAGGCTTCCGGGCCTTTTGAAAGGAGGCTTCCGGGCCTTTTGAAAGGAGGCTTCCGGGCCTCTTGAAAGGAGGCTTCCGGGCCTCTTGAAAGGAGGCTTCCGGGCCTCTTGAAAGGAGGCTTCCGGGCCTCTTGAAAGGAGGTTTCCGAGCCTTTTGAAGGGAGGCATCCGAGCCTCTGGGAAGGAGGCTTCCGGGCCTATTGGCAGGAGGCTTGCGGGCCTCTTGAAAGGAGGCTTTCGGGCATCTTGAAAGGAGGCTTTTGGGGTTCTTGAAAGGAGGCTCCCAGCCCTCTTGAAAGGAGGCTTCCAGGCCTCTTGAAAGGAGGTTTCCGGGCCTTTTGAAAGGAGGCTTCCGAGCGTATTGAAAGGAGGCTTCTGGGCCTATTGAAATAAGGCTTTCGGGCCTCTTGAAAGGAGGCTTCCGGCCTCTTGAAAGGAGGCTTCCGGGCCTCTTGAAAGGAGGCTTCCGGGCCTCTTGAAAGGAGGCCTGGGCCTCTTGAAAGGAGGCTTCCGGGCCTCTTGAAAGGAGGCTTCCTGGCCTCTTGAAAGGAGGCTTCCGGGCCTCTTGAAAGGAGGCTTCCAGGTCTCTTGAAAGGAGGCTTCCTGGTCTCTTGAAAGGAGGCTCTGGCCTCTTGAAAGGAGGCTTCCGGGCCTCTTGAAAGGAGGCCTGGCCTCTTGAAAGGAGGCTTCCGGGCCTCTTGAAAGGAGGCTTCCTGGCCTCTTGAAGGAGGCTTCTGGGCCTCTTGAAAGGAGGCTTCCGGTCCCCTTGAAAGGAGGCTTCCAGGCCTCTTGAAAGGAGGCTTCCAGGCCTCTTGAAAGGAGGCTTCGGGCCTCTTGAAAGGAGGCTTCCAGGCCTCTTGAAAGGAGGCTTCCTGGGCCTCTTGAAAGGAGGCTTCAGGCTTCTTGAAAGGAGGCTTCTGGGCCTCTTGAAAGGAGGCTTCCGGTCCCCTTGAAAGGAGGCTTCCAGGCCTCTTGAAAGGAGGCTTCCAGGCCTCTTGAATAAAGGCTTCCGGGCCTTTTGAAAGGAGGCTTCCGGGCCTCTTAAAAGGAGGTTTCCGCCCTCTTGAAAGGAGGTTTCCGCCCTCTTGAAATGATGCTTCCGGGCCTTTTGAAATGATGCTTCCGGGCCTTTTGAAAGGAGGCTTCCGGGCCTCTTGAGAGGAGGCTAACGGGCCTCTTGAAAGGAGGCTTCCCGGCCTCTTGAAAGGAGGCCTGGGCCTCTTGAAAGGAGGCTTCAGGCCTCTTGAAAGGAGGCTTCCGGGCCTCTTGAAAGGAGGCTTCGGGCCTCTTGAAAGGAGGCTTCCGGGCCTCTTGAAAGGAGGCTTCCGGGCCCTCTTGAAAGGAGGCTTCCAGGTCTCTTGAAAGGAGGCTTCCGGGTCTCTTGAAAGGAGGCTCTGGGCCTCTTGAAAGGAGGCTTCCGGGCCTCTTGAAAGGAGGCTTCCGGGCCTCTTGAAAGGAGGCCTGGGCCTCTTGAAAGGAGGGCTCTGGGCCTCTTGAAAGGAGGCTTCCTGGCCTCTTGAAAGGAGGCTTCCTGGGCCTCTTGAAAGGAGGCTTCCGGGCCTCTTGAAAGGAGGCTTCGGGCCTCTTGAAAGGAGGCTTCCTGGGCCTCTTGAAAGGAGGCTTCCGGGCCTCTTGAAAGGAGGCTTCAGGCCTCTTGAAAGGAGGCTTCCGGGCCTCTTGAAAGGAGGCTTCCGAGCCTCTTGAAAGGAGGCCTGGGCCCTCTTGAAAGGAGGCTTCTGGGCCTCTTGAAAGGAGGCTTCGGGCCTCTTGAAAGGAGGCTTCGGGCCTCTTGAAGGAGGCTTGGGGCCTCTTGAAAGGAGGCTGCCGAGCCTCTTGAAAGGAGGCTTCTGGGCCTCTTGAAAGGAGGCTTCCGAGCCTCTTGAAAGGAGGCTTCCGGGCCTCTTGAAAGGAGGCTTCCGGGCCTCTTGAAAGGAGGCTTCCGGGCCTCTTGAAAGGAGGCTTCCGGGCCTCTTGAAAGGAGGCTTCCGGGCCTCTTGAAAGGAGGCTTCCGGGTCTCTTGAAAGGGTGCTTTCAGGCCTCTTGGTAGGAAGGGGGAACCCTTGGGAAAAAACAATGATTTTTCAATAATTCCGAAATGCTATGTCCGATCGGGCCAATTTTCAATAGCAAACAATGGACAAACAATTGTTGCGAGTAAATCGGGTAATGCCAATTTCCAAAAAGTGTGTCTACAAAATTTGAACACATACACACATACACACACACAAATACTCACATACATACGCAGGGCTGCGAAATGGGTAGTTGACATTTGGGAAGGAGCGACCTACACAGCTCTGGTCCTCACAAGTTCCAATCACACGCTTCCACGGGTCTTCTGATGACAATTGACCGCCAGCTAAGGGCTGCGTACTTAGCTGGTAGTGCAGCCTGGGCACTGTTGTCCTTCTGACATCAGCTAGAGTGAGTGGGTGCGACCAACGGGACCATCGCCCCTAACCCCTAATCCCAAGGCGTTAAGCGACCCGTGCCGAGGGCATACATGGCCAGGGGGGTGAAATAATGAGCTAGGCCTTTAACGGAGCATGTGGGGTACCTGGGCACCCTCCACAGTAATTGTCCCTTACCGCGTCATGCTGGGCTCTGGCGTGGTGGACTTTTTTTTTCCCCGAGCAACTCGTGGGACCAAAATGGAAAACCAAGTTAATTCTTCAATTAGTGGTAGTAGTGTAGGCGACAACCCCTTCGCCAGAGGCAATAGTCGGCAGCTCAGTGCGCAGCGCCAGCGTGGGTCACTTAACCATCTCCCAGGCTACGCCGGTAGAGGTTATAGACGGCCCATGGCTTGTGAAGGCGATGAACCGCAAACGCGATGAGCTCTCGGCCTTCGAGGTGGCGACGGAACAGCTGGACGCCATCATCAACTTTGCGTCATCGAAGCATAATATCAGTAAGGAATTCGCGGACTCGGGCAAGCGGACTCGGGGATGAGCTCCCTGGTGGTCGCTCCAAAACGCGGAAGGTTACTACCCCGAACAAGGGTAGTGGGGCTGGGAAGCTGAACACCGGCCAGGTACCTCCAAAACCGGGGGAGGAAGGACCTGGAAAGGTTCGTCCACCCAGGAAAGACGGTGGTAAGGGGTTACTGCAGGCTGAAGGTTCTCAGCCGCACCAGACCAGGGAAATAGAGGGGGATGACGCCTCCTGGACCCTGGTCAAGAACAAGAGGAAACCGAAGACGTCAAGGGCCGAAAAGAAGGCCCAGGCGAATGAGGGTAGCAAGAAGTCTAGGGTAGGCGCCAATCGCTCCAGGGACCCTAGTCATCAAAATGGACGAGGCTAAGTACTCGGACGTCTTGAAGGCGATGAGGAGTGACGTCAAGCTCGGTGAACCCGGGGCCGACGTACGTCGAATAAGACGTACCCGGATGGGCGAGATGATCCTCGAGCTAAAGCGGGGCGTCTCGCAAAAGGGCGCCGCCTACGGAAAGGTCCGGCAGGGACGCAGGAAAGGGGTCCTCGTCAAAACTGGGGCAGGCGTAGGCACCGCGTCGGCAAGTCCCTCTGTGTGTTGGCGAATAGACCCTGTCGCAGAGAGGTCAATTTGGGGTGCACACGGCATCATCATTCTTGATACCAGTCGTGCAGAGGGTAGCAAGCGCGAAGTCGACCCTTCCCACCTTCCGAGGACATAGGGCGTGGTAAGGTCATCTGGAAATCCGGCAATGCGCTGGCACGATACCATGGTGTCCTTCTAAAAAAGCGAGTCACGATGTTCAGTGCTGCAAGGACACACAGCTAACCTCGAGGGTGCGTTGTGCACTGCCCCCCCCTTGAAGCATTACTTTCTGATTGTACCGAAGGGACTATGGGCTTGGCGGAAATTGAAACGGTTTAGCGGGTCGGGGATGTAGTCCTGCCTCCCTCGTTTGCTGTTGGAGGTGGTCCCTAACCCCGCACTTCCTGGACAACCCAGGATGTCTGTTGAGCAGATTCCCCCTCCATTGCTTAGGGAAAAAAACACATACACATACGCACATACAGACATCACCTCGATTAGTCGAACTGAGTCGATCGGTATATAACACTATGGGTCTCCGGGCCTTCTATCAAAAGTTGTTTTTTGGAGTAGTCCTATAGCCTTTCGGTACAACTTTGTTGTACGAGAAAGGCAAAAAATATACATATGTCAAAAGTTTATCAAAAAGTTTTGATAAAAATTGTAATACGAACGCCATTATGCATTTTTGTTCGAGGTGCCCCCTGGGGCCAGTTAAATTACCCTCAGGGGTACATGTACCCCAGGTTGAGAACCGGTGGTCTAAAATATCTTTGTAATACAGAATAAAAAAACGACTCGTGCCATTTTCCAATTCGGGTTCGAACTATTCCTATTAAATATATGTTCATATCCTGTTTGATTTAGAGAATGTTTTAAATGAATGAACAGTCAGATTTTCCAATTAATGACAATCGCCGTCATAGCAAATAAATACATAGTCTCGTAATATGTAACGCGATAACCAGCAAAATGAATATTTCTGGTTATGTTCAGGACCTACGCGGACATCGACTCTTCTCTACTGGGGTCATGTACGGCTTGACAAATTTAGCGCCTAATTACCTATAAATTTTTCACCTTACGCCAGCGCAATCACTGCCGTTGCATTTGATATTCATTATACACTTTTAGTCAAACACATATAAACACATTTTGCCAGAGCCCCGATGAGGCACGGAACAGTCCCAACCGGATGAGCTTCCAACTGAAGAACTAAGTTGAACAGCGGCACATCAAACCAGCGACGATGAACATACAGGGTCTAATTAATTAAAACCGCTTGTAGCACGACTGCTGCCGTGAAATGAGGCACTGAAATATTCAATTTGTCAATAAGCTATAACAGAGTACCTGCCAGTAGTTGCGAGTGCAGCTAACTAACCAACATTCATCCTACAACGGCACGGACCACGCCATCGCAGGTGGACGTAAATTGTACGGAACGGATTATTGGACAACGGTGCAAATAAAAACCCCGTTGACATGTACCCCTTCCTTTATCCAAACATTTCCTACCTTTATTTAAATTGGGGTATAAGGTTTATTACCCTGTCCATGCCACATAACCTTTCGGAAATATTCGACTTGTAGGTCGACCAGTGACATCGACAGAGAGAGTGTGTAGATACTCTACTAACTTTACGATCACCGGAATGTATCGTTCAATGTTTCATCGAGCAGAGAGGGGGGAATCGCGCCACCGATAAAGGCACGAATGTTTTGATTGGATTAGAATGTCGAGACGATGAAAGATTGACTTTCAGCAGAAAGCTCGTACATACATGACACCGCCCGGTGCAGCAGCGGGCAGCGATATTTTGTTGGCAATGATTCACGCAATGTCAGAACGAGATTGGTAAACTGAGCACATACCTTCCTTAACGATCCAAGGTTGGCATGTTTCGTCTGTTTCGCTGGCGGGAACTCATAGCAATAGTTTTCCATGTACCCACTCCACGCCGTAAAAAATTACCTTCTGGGATAGGTACGCCTAGTTTGGAATCCTATGTTCGGAAAACCTACCAGGAAGGAAATAGGCAGCAAAAGGCTAAAGCTGTTTTTTTTCTCTAAAATATACAAATTCAATTTATTTTATTGTTTTCATGTCTGATTTGGCTTTACCATGTTTTCCTGGGCAGTGACGTGCGTCTCGACATGGTGGCACGGTGGTCGGTTGATTTTGTTGAATCAGCTATAGATGGAATGGCAAACGAAACCAATCCTGATGTATATAAATAGAATGCAGTGTAGGTTTAATGCTGAAATCTCATAGTGATTGGAGAAATCGGGCATCAATAGTGTACGCGATGCACATTCAGCGTATTGGCCGAGGTGGGAGTGGAAACGGTTGACAGGTGGAATTACGATCAAATTCGAATAACAAGCAGCTAGTAATAGTGCAGAAAACATTACATGCCGCATATAACTATTGGAATTTGAGTCATATGAAAAGAGTTGTATCCTGTTCTACCAAAACCTAGCATCTTTATTTCCTGTCTGTTGTCAACCTGGGAAATTGAATCTACTTTAGTTGTGTTGCGTTGCGGAGAATTTCGTAAATTGCATACTGATAGCTTGGTAATTGAATCTACTTTGGTGCCCAGAAAGAAACCTCACTTCAACACCTTCAGCCAGGACCTTCTGGACCAGCTTCCCATAAGCAATCCAGTCGCACTCCACGCTTTAACACTAACACTAGTTTTTTTGAAAGTCTTCCGGAACATTGCTTGGACTTAAGGATTTCATCGTACCTTTCTTAACCGATTTCTACCAGCAAGGCTTCACATATGTCCCTCAGTTTCTTTGGCATAATTTTGAACGGAAACAAAAAAGTGGGTCATTTGGCATAATTCAGTACTGAGAAAACCGTAACAGCACAAATCCAACTTATTTGGTAGCAATAACTTCTATGTGACTGAATTTAGTTGTATATGAATAATGCAAGCTTGTTATTAGAAAGAAAGAAGAAGGGTTATCTGTTGTATTTTTTCACATCTGAACTTATGATCGAGGATATGTTCCGACAAATTTAAACTGAGGGTAGGCATAAGGACGGGCAAACGAAACGGCAGAACTACTTTAGAGGAATGGAACACTTCAATCACTGACTTATTCCAGGCAAACGCCTACTTGCAAAAGAGGAATCGCAATTCCCGTTGCTTGATGCCGGACAAACACCTGATTTTGAAGAAGGGCCTACTTTCAACGAAGGGATCACATCCACCAATGCCTTAATCCATGAAAGCGCCTACTTTGAAGGAAGGATTACATCCACACACAAAGCCTCTCCGTCAGTGAATAAACAAGCGGAGATATGCTTCAAATGTTTGGGCTTCGGACACCGGGCAGGAGCTTGTAAAGGTCCGGACAGATCCAACAAGGGTTGGAAATGTGGAGAAACAGGTAATTTTGCGAAAGACTGCACACAAAAAAATCCAAGTGGAAGCTTTACACACCAGGGGACGGAAATGACCATCAGATGGTGAACATGAACTGGAGCGTTAGCGTAGATTACACTCATAGATCATCAGGCGATTCGCAATTGTACTGGCAACGAAACCCTGCAGCAACACGGAGAAGAGTAACCGTTAAGCAGAAGTAGAAGACGATAAGGCTTCGACAAGGACCTCTTTGTTGAGGCACTTCGAACGGACAACAGTTTCGGGAACGTTGATGCGGTCAAACTGATAAGATGGATGGTAACGGCTTATGATGCCGCAATGCCGCGAAAACTGGAACCTAGGAGCAATCGGCGTCCATCGTACTGGTGGAACGTAAGCCTCAGTGCGCTACGCGATCCTTGTCTCACATTCAGAGCGAGAACGGAACCAGAGAGAGAGAGGAGCGCAAGGCGGCATTCCAGCAAGCTAGAATTACGAGCAATCGAACGACACGGGCAATCAAGATTCGCAAGTCAGATTGCTACAAAGCACTATGCCGAGAAGCAGACGCAAATCTCTGGGGTGAAGCTTACTGCGTTGTAATGGCGAAGATCAAAGGCCCGTCGACGCCTGCTGAAATGTGCCCAGTTATGCTGAAGGGAATCGTGGAGAGTCTCTTCCCTAAAAAACACGATCCGACTACGTGGCCGCTTACCGGACGGCGAACAAGAAGCAGCGATTTCCGAGGGTCGGCAAGTGTCCAATGACGAGCTGGCAGAAGCTGCGAAGCGCCTGAAAACGAAGAAAGCACCCGATCCAGATGGAATACCAAACGTGGCTCTGAAAGCTGCGATTTTGTCATATCTGGATATGTTCAGAACGGTACTCCAAAAGTGTCTGGACGAGGGTAACTTTCCAGAAATGTGGAAGACCCAGAAACTGGTACTGTTGCCAACACCAGGGAAGCCGCCGGGAAATCCGGCTTCGTATAGGCGATAGACACAGGTGGGAAACTTCTGGAGAGGATCATCCTAAACAGGTTGACGAAGTGTATGGAGGGTGAGCGTGGACTGTCAAACATGCAGTTTGGATTCCGCAAAGGACTATCGACAATAGATGCAATTCGGCCAGTGCACGGGAGAGTGTGGAAAAAGCGTCAAAACAGAAGCGAAGAGGGGATCGACACTGCGCAGTGGTTACGATAGACGTAAAGAACGCTTTCAGCAGTGCCAGTTTTGAAACCATTGCCGCTGCGCTGCACAGAATGCGGGTTCCCGACTATCCTGGTGTACGAGTGCAGAGTCCTGGTGCACGACACGAACTAAGGGCAAAAGTCGATGCGTGTTACAGCGGGTGTTCCTCAGGGCTCCATACTCGGGCCATCCCTCTGGAACGGGATGTATGATGGATACCCCTGACACTGCGGTTGTCCAGGAAAGTGAAAATCGTGGGTTTTGCGGACGACGTGTCATTAACAGTGATGGGCCAGATTTTACGGGATTTTTATTCGCTTCAATTTAATTCTTCTGCTCCGCTGTTGTGGGGCATAGAACAAGTATACGGATAGTAGTATTTCGACCGGAGCATATTGTTTGCTGCGCTGGTCATAGTGGTCGGCAATAGCATATGAAATGTGCAATTCTTTTTGTATGCTGATGCAATGAGAAATTATCGAACCAAACTTATTGATTTCGAAAGTTATTTTAGGAACTTTCGAAGAGTCTTAGGGGGTCAGTTAGTTGTAGAGTGTGCTATCGGTTGGTAGGTCAGTTTTGTAATAGAGCCATCGGTTGGTGGTATCGTGCGCTGATCATTGAGGTTTAGTTTAGTTCCCAACGACGGAAGTTGCCTGTTCGTATGCTTGAAGTTGAACGTGTGTGCCAGAAAAAGAAAAAATCCGTTCCCAGTGAAAATTGTGAAGTGCCGTAAAGGAAATAAGTTTTCCACGAAGAAAAATCGAAGTCGAGATATTGTGTAAACGTTCTGAAAAAGGTAAAGAATCAGATTTTTTCCAATAGAGTGGCCTCAAGAGATATTTATACAGTCGTTCAAAAGAAGAAAAAAAACGTTAAAGAAAAGAAGAAAAAATGTGTAATGTAAATTAAGGGAAGAACAATAAATCCTCTTCATGAGCTTATAGATTTTAACAAAGTGAATTTTATCAATATCACAAAGTTCCCGTCCACTACACACGGAAAGGTTCATGCATGCCATACATTTGATTACGCGGTGAAAGGTGCAGGAAATCTCGTTGACGCATTGTTCGTTCCGGAGCATAAAGATTTAACCTCATGAGAAGTTCCGGAGAGTCAATTTCACCAGTCACGATTTTGGCCACGAGGGCAACCTGTGATCTATTCCTTCTCACTTGAAGAGTGTCAATACCAAGTAGTCTACATCGATCCTCATATGCGGGAAGATGAGCGGGATCCCTCCATGGAAGGTGCCGAAGTGCATAACGCACGAATCTATGCTACACGGTTTCTACCCTTGAGATCCAGACGCTATGATAAGGGCTCCAAACTACAGCACAAAATTCAAGGATAGAACGAACTAAAGAGCAGTACAAAGATTTTAGACAATGAGGATCCCGGAAGTCTTCAGATAGTTTGAAAATGAATCCGAGTTGCCGATTAGCTTTTGCGATGATGTAGTTATAGTGCGGCTTGAATGTCATGTCTTGATCCAGTGTGACTCCTAAATCCTTAATCCTATCCACTCTTTAGAGGGTAGTACCAGAGATACAATAGTCAAAAACTATCGGCTTGTGTTTCCGATAAAAAGAAATAGCATTACATTTTTGAATACTGAGCGTCAGGAGATTAGCAAAGTACCAGTTCGCCATTCTATCCACACGCGATTGCAGTTCTTCACAATCCTCGATGCTGTTGATAATCTTAAACATTTTAACATCATCCGCATAAAACAAACGACAACCAGGAGGTATAATTCGGGAGAGTTCGTTGATGAACAGCGTAAACAATAGAGGCCCCAGATTACTTTCTTGTGGTACACCAGAAGTATTGGAGAAGTATTCAGACTGTGAAGATCCGATTTTCACAGAAAGCAAATGGTTCGACAGATATGATGACTAACTCCAACTTGTTCTAACTTTGCAAGTAATATTTCATGGTCGACGCGGTCGAACGCTGGTTTCAAATCCGTATAAACTGCACCAACTTGACCACCGGAGTCCATGGTACGAACACACAGCGAAACAAACTCTATTAAATTCGTTTCTACAGATCGCTTTGGATAGAAGTCGTGCTGTGCAGTAGAGATGTACGCTTTACTGGCACTGAATAAAACGTCATTCATGATTATCTCGAATACTTTGGAGCAAGAACATAGGAATGTGATGCCTCGGTAATTTTGTACATTCCTTTTGTCGCCTTTTTTGTAAACGGGAAACATGTGCGACATCTTCCATCCATCTGGAAACTTTCCCTCCTGGAGCGACAGTGTGAAAATCCTAGCTAAGTGGGTAGTCAGCGAGTTCGAACAATTCTTGAGCACAGAAGACCGGGCCGGCAGTGTACGAGCTTTTCAATTTTCTGATGGCTGACAGACTGGTCTGCTCATCGATTATAAACGCATGTAAATCCAAAACATTTCTAGGCGTGAACTGATTTGCAACAGCTATTTGATCGGCAGTGGCCCTGGTGGCATTGAATGTACTTAGGAAATGTTGAACGAACAAATTACATTTTTCCAGCTCTGAACTGGCGATTTCTTCACCCAGTTGCAAGCACGAAAGCAGACCAACTTCCTTTCGTTTGGAGTTAACAAACGACCAAAAACGTTTGGGGTTTCGACGAAGTGATGATTGTGTTCGAAGCACGTAACGACGATAAAGGAATAGATTCTATACACGATATGCAGTACTGGAACGGTTGAACTCCTGCTTCGTAATCAGCGTGCGATTCTTGCAGTACTGTCGCAATGCTTTTGCCCTACTTCGCTTTAGCCGACGCAGACGACTGTTCGATCAGGGAGGCTTAGGCTTCGGACGACACAGGGGCACGTGCTCCTCCGCAATTATACGACGAATTTGGCGAGTGAAATAATTAACAGCATCATCTACACAGACGTCAAGCTCGATGGGTGACCAGTCAATACATGAGATAGCATCACAAATACTATCATAATCAG
Source organism: Armigeres subalbatus (assembly GCF_024139115.2). NCBI lineage: Eukaryota > Metazoa > Arthropoda > Insecta > Diptera > Culicidae > Armigeres > Armigeres subalbatus. Next base: position 145,567,389 of record NC_085139.1, on the reverse strand, counting down.
CTCGGCGGTAGTCGTACATTTGGTGCACGTCAGAAGCATCGTCGAACGTAAACAGGCCCGGAAGGTTAACGACTATGTCCAGAGCGGGATGGTCAGCATCCAGGTAGATGAGGGGTTCGATGGCTTCGGAAACGGTGCAAGTAGATTTAGCTGCATCGTTGGCGAGGACGAGATCCAGAAACCGACCATTTGTTAGGTACTCCATTGAGCTGAGTCAAGCCATTGAACGAAAACCATCGACCAATGCGGAGCTCTACTGGTGGACAAAACAGATTGAGGGTTCACATGCATAAACTCGTCTTCCGATTCAACCCATTCCAAGTTCGGTTGATTATAGTCTCCTAGTTGCAAGACGAAGTCATTGAAGTCCAGGTTGGAACTAATAGAGCTAAAAGAGTTCATGTGATCCCGAATGCAATTTATGTCGCTACGCCGGTCTGGAGGTAGATATAGGGTAAGACGGTATAATGCGCCCCACCTGGCCAAAACGCCCCACTTTGATTTCTAGAAAACTATAACTAATTAAGGATCAAAATCAGTTGGTACCCATAAGTATTTGTAAACCCATCATACTATGTGAATGTGGAAGTATTTTTGTATTACACAATGAAAATAATAGCAAAATACAAAAAGTTATAGTTTTGATGTAACTTTTAAAGTTTGTTTGCTCAACATTCTGGAGCGACTCTGGCATACTTTTGTCAGTGGTTAATATGATATAAAATTGCTTCCATCTTCAAAAATGTAACGATTTTCGAAAACATGTTTCACTGGCCAAAACGCCCCAGTGTAGGCAGGACGTTATGCCCTTACCAACTGAACACAAGCGCAGCGAGCCTGCAGCAGTTGCTTCCAAATTGTATGGAAAATATTGAAATGTAATTCACACCTGTTTAAATGGACCTACGTTGGTTTTTTAATGTCAAGCGCATAAGGATTTGTAGCCTTTTTGTTATGGGATTGATAAAATACTAATGAAGGGCTTTGAAACGTCTTTGGTTAAGGTGGGGCGTATTGCCCAGGCACTTTTTGAAATTCATTTTTTCACGACTTTTAAAAAAAGCTTTATTACGTGTTATCTGTAATATTTTTATATGACTACTCACGGGCAATGCATTTTCGACTTCCTGGGCTGCCAAATAACACAAAGTTTGCATAAATTGCGTTGAAAAGTAAAAAGTTATCGAGGAGTTGCCTTAGGGGGGGCATATTATACCGTCTTACCCTAATACTTCTATGCTAACCAATCGATCGGACGTAGAAATTCTAATCCATAACTGCTCCAATGCTATGCTTGTCAATGTAGAGTCAACGTAGCTATTTCAGCGTGTTGAGACTGCTATCAAGACTCCTCCTCCGCGAGACTTAGTACTGTTAGCTGAATTACGATCAGTACGGTAAACAGCAAACTTAGGACCGAATAGCTGTATGCCGACCCGATCAAGAATGCATAACAAAATTATAACAAGGGGAGTTATTTATTTCAGAAAAAATAATGTAACAAAATGTGTTATAAAATTGGCTGGTTAGTTGTTAAAATAACAAAAATTATATCAAAATTCCCTCTAGCCGTCAACATTATAACAACCGTTGATATGATTATGAGGTACAAAAATCTACTTTCATGGTAATTGCCTACATCACGTATAAAAATGTGGTACGCTACAACGCCGGATTTCCATCCATAATGTAGGCAATTAACTTTGTACTAGCTATTAACATCGAACATTGATTCAAGTTATACTGGAGGTGATTACCTCCGCATTTTTCCAATATCAAAAATGTAGGCAATTACTTTGTGTAAATATACATAACTAATGTTGTTATAATTTTGATATGAAATAAAACTGGCCGAAGACACATTTTTATCGAATTATCTAATTATAACACACGTTGTTTTAAATTACAACCATTGATAGAATTGAGTTATAATTTTGTTATGTATTCCTGATCGGGGAGGATTTGTTCGTCTAGCCAAGTTTCCGTCAAAACAATTACGTCGTAGTCACATTCACTAGCAGCCAGAAAGAAAGAGTCCACCTTAGTACGGAGGCCGGGCACATTCTGGTAGTAGATGCGCAAGGCATGAGCAGGTAATTCACCAGACGAAATGGATCCTCTGACCGGCAGGCAATTGTTAGAAACGTTGGATGATATGGCAGGCTGCTCGGGGTTGGAATCAGCGTCTACTGGCTGGATACTGGAAGTAACATATGTTACTGGAAGAAAATTGTTCGGGGCGATATTGTACTTGCCTGCAATAACGGTTTGGAAGCCCTCCATGCCAGACTCAATAACAGGACCGGGATGACTGCGGAGCGCTGGCTGGAGTGGCTCGACTGTAATGAGCGGATTGAGGGCTTCCATTGAGCTAGCAGGCGTGCATTCCGGTGAACGGTTGATTATTTGGATCCTAGACGTGTAGTTAAACGGCAGTTCGGACGGGAGAGTGGAATCATCCATGGTTTCACTAAAAACCGGAGAATTTTCAGACAGAAAAGCGTTCATTGATGGTTGATACTTGCCAGAAAGAGGAGTGCGGAAGCCCCCGTTTCCAATCCCAAACACAGGACCAGGACGGCTGATGATCGTAGGCAGAAAGGGCACGACTGTGTTGAGTGGATTAGGGGCTTCCTCTGTGCTTGTGGCACTTATGCGTCCTAAAACGCGTACATCGTTTTGTAATATCTTGTTGACTAAATGCAAAGGCTGAAATTTAGCTGGAGAAACGCTGGAAACGTTGGAAAAATCAGGGCGCGAAATGCTCGGTGATGAACTATACTTGCCTGTAGATGGAGTTCGGAAGATCCCGTCTCCCATCTCAAGCGTAGGGCCGGGACGACTGCTGGCCGCTGGCGGGAAAGGCGCGACTACGATGAGGGGGATAGGGACTTCCTTAAGGGTAGAGGCAAGTGTGCGTCCCGGAGCAGAGCTGAAGTCATCTATCATATCACTTATTCCATCAATATAACTTCGTCCATTGATGTGCTCAATGGATCGTCGGATACTGCAGCAGGTCCTGGTCGCCAAAAATTTGCTCCGGATCTGTTGTCACTGAACTCTCAATAAACTACTCTTCTCGGTCACGTAGAAGTCGATAGAGCCTTGGACTTCAGGTCCAGGTTCGTACCGACTTTGAACGAGACAAACGACAAAGTATTTATATCCCTTCCTTTAGCGACCAGTCGAATCACTTGAATGTCATCTGACGCAAGACATTTCATGGCGAGAGCGCGAACTTGGTCTGTGGACACATCTCTCGCGATACGGGATAAATACAGCCAAAGCTTCGGTTGATTAGGCGGAACAGTAGCTATCCTCATTGACGGAGAAGAAGTGCTTCCAGTTCCAACTTGTAGCGAGGGCTTCGGAATAGGTTCTACGTTATCGATCGTGCTAAACAGTCTCCTGTCCTTGGTAAACCTAAGATGGATCTCGGTGGGCTTAAAATACTAAGGAGTGAATGAGCTAGAGTTTATCAGCTTGGCAAAGTTCGTCTTTATCTCGGTTTTCAGTTCGTCCATAATCTCCAACTTCAGGTTTTGCATAATATCGCTATTAGAATTCAGCGCAAGTCATCCATCAGTTTAGTACACGAATAGCACATCCAGAAAATTTGCTTATTTTTTATAACTTCCTCAAACGCATCCGCAGCAATACCACAACAACGGGGATGAAAAATGGCTTTACAGAAGCCTTAACACTCAACTTGAATGTCACCGATCTCATTTGCACAGGAACTGCATACTAGAGACATTGTGTTCGAGGATGCGGACCTTGTCGTATGTTGCGCTTGAACTTTCGCACTCCAGGCAACCGTACATACAGAAACTACTGTGATCGAGAGTAAACAATTCGCACAATCGAGTCGACTTCGGATCACTTGCCGCCTCGCAGGTAAGTGTTCATTAAGACGCGCGAAATCTCACAGTTAATAACTATGGATTAACTGCGAGATCTCGCGCATCTTACCGCACGACTCAGGAGGGCCCCATTTGGATAATGGACCAATGAACAAACTTCCGGATTTATTAATCCGGGGTGTATTTAGTATAGAAAATGAAATCAGAGTACAAACAAATCAAAACTATCTCATAAAATTGCTGTGTATCCGGAGGACTGGACCTTCACGGCGAATCTAATAACCTGAAACCCTTCACCAACGTAATTCCAGAAAGATACCGACGCTTTTTTGTACATTTTGACGCTACTCACGATATAATACTTATCACACACTATCCAGCCGAATTTCGTGAAAATCGAAAAACTCAGGATGAAAACGCGCTACGAAAAAACTTGACATGCGGTCTCAGTCACGGCACACTACGATCGATGTATAGGCCAGGCAGTTATGAGATAAAAATCCGAGGACCAGTTTTTCAGACACTTGACCCTATAGTTTTTGACTCACTGTTTATTATCCTTCTTGAAGAGTGGGGGAAAATCTTGAGGAAAATCGCGTCAATTTTTTTCTAGAGCGGAAAATCAAAGCTTCGGCTGGCGGATGTGGAATCTTATATATAAAAATGAAATGGTCTGTGTTCGTATCCGCATAACTCAAAAACGGCTGGATGGATTTTTTTCATTTCTTCAGTAGAAACATTCGTTATAGTTTCCGACGGGTTTATATGATATTTCCTAATGCGAAAATTACGAGTAAAGTTGAGCAAATCGTGAATAACTAAAATTGTGTTTCCTATGCGAATTTTGCATGGGCAGTTCGGAACGCACATTCTCGCCTACTGTGCAGGACAACGTCTGCCGGGTCAACTAGTATACCATACAAATTGAAAATTTTAATGCGCCATCAATTATTTGTATTGTGGACATGTAGACAAGTTCAAGCACAAATCAACATCAACATCTCACCGAGGACTCCAAAATTGGTCGTTTAGCTGGTGCGTGAAGTACTCGGAGCTTGGGACGCGTATTGGTGCGCCTTCAGACCGAACCGCTAATAGTAACTAAAACACCAAAGTTTTGATACGATCAGAGATTTAGCTAGTAGTATAAATTACTACTTCGGAAAGTCCGTTCTTTTTTAATACACGGGACAGCTTTTACTTAAACCAAGCATTTACACTCGGGCATGTTGTATTTTGTACAAAACAAACGAAAAACCTTCGCTTTCGGTACACAGCGTGAGCGAGCTTGCATATACGTTCAAGGACCGCGCGTCTGCTGAATTTTTAATACAAGGATTTGTTTACAGTGTTTACACAAATAAGTTGTAGCTTACCCAACCAGTTTATAAAATATTTTTTTCTAATTCTAAATATTTTTTCGGCATTTGAATAATTCTCAATTGTTAATAGTGAGATGCTTTAACAATTGTACTAAAACTGTATTTGAAAATAGTTTTTAAGAAACACTACACATTCATTATTGTACTCTTCATACATGTATCGAATTTATAATATCAATTGAAAACAAGGGTGAAGGGACATTAAATGTATTTTATTTTCTTTCTCGTTTCAGAGAGCGAACAATGGCGCTTAAACCTAGGCTAAATAGCTAGGGCAAGTTTAATAGCTTCGCTTCATCCCAAGAAAATCAACAACGGAGTGACATAAATTTCTTAGCGTGGTCACTCCCAACGCATGTTCAAACTTTTTATATCATTTGCTTATGATGATATTCCAAATTTACATTCCCTACCAACCATCCAACTCCTTGACATCTATGAGGGCGTCGGTGAGTCGCTGGCCTTTCGCTAAGTATATGTCATATCATCATTTCCTTCCTTTCCCTAGTAACGGAGAAGATTGGCGTGGCCGGCAATGGTAGCTTTCATGCTTTATCATTTTGGACTTCCAATTGGGTTGCTATTAAATTCCAAATAGTAATCCATAAGCAATTGTGGCGAGAAAGTTAAAGAATATACATGACAGCTATCAGTATGCAACCTACGAAATACTCCGTTACAACGCAACGCAACTATTCATTATACTTCTTGAAGACAGGAAAAATGTAGGATTTTTCCACTGATCGAGAAAATTCCCGAATGTAGCGAACAACAATTTTATACATATTTTCAATATGTTGATCAACTATCGTAGCACCGTTGGCCTTCACCCTCTAGTTGGACCGAGCAGTTCCCTTTTCCAAGGTGTCACTTCTCGGGCTAAACTACACCGCATTCTGTACCTACCAAACACCGCTTCGCATTGGAGGTAACGCGTGTCGTTTGGCCTTACGGTAAACCTCTTCACAGGACTGCTGTCTGACGCATTTAAAGCACTCTTAATCTGCCTCTCGAAGAGATGCAAGGCCCTCTTTGAAAGAATAAGAACAGCTAGTGAATGTCATAAACTGATGGTTTCTTCTTCATTTGATCTGCACAGTTTCTAATTCAAATCACTGACGCTCAAAAAGCACGCGAATTGCAGAACAACCATCGAATGGCACCTAAAGAAGTATACCATTATCACTAATAAACGACAAAACGTACCATAACTTATCATTATGTTGCCTTTGTGCTTTTGAGTATGAAGTGCGATTTAAGATTGATCAAATGGCAACAGCTTTCACAGTTTTACTTACACACATATTAAAGGGTCCTGCGTACGACTTGAAAGGTATCTATCCTGCGTAATTATCCGCTATCACCTGAACCTGTTGTCAGGTACAATTGTAGTCGGTGTTCTTAATTTTTTTTTATGGAGGCTACGCCGCTATGAGCCTCTGGTTCTGCCTCTGCGGCAATGTCCTAGTGGGTTCCAAACTAACACTTGTTTGTAAACTTCGTGTCCAACTTCGTTCCCAAGTTTCATTTGCTATCGTTCTCAGGCGGCATCGAAGATGGAGCCCATTGTTTGTGAGGCAACCAGGCTTGGGTCTTAAATTAATCGCAGAACCATCACATGGTCAATCTGTTCGTTTTTTGAGTAGATCACCCAAATGGGTCACACCCAAATAATACCACAGAACGCTGACATGTGCTATCATCAAAATCCCGCAAAACCTCAAGAACCGGGTCGCTGAGAACAAACATTGACACTACTGATTGAATAGCTCCCTTCATAAACAACACTTAACCATGTGGCACAGGGTATCCTGCCGGGTCGCTCTAACGGCTCATGTATATTTTAAACTTTCGATGTGGCATTCGATCGGAAATCGTGTACAATCCACATCTACAAACCGAATCAAACATTGTTCATTGAATTTAAATCCCCCCCATCACCTCCGCGTCTAACCGTTCATCCAGAGCGACCTGCATAAATCAATTTTCTGTTAAATTATATACCGTTTTCCGCGCACGTACCCACGTACCCACGTCTGGTCGGGGTGGTGTTTTTATTTGGCCAATCCGTTTAACGTTCAATCGAAAATTTCAACTGTCAGGTCGAATATTCGAAGGCGGAAGCATTTCATGTTTACCATTTCCCCCTTTTCCTGT
>NC_085139.1:145555973-145559962 GCF_024139115.2 Armigeres subalbatus | reverse complement strand
TTTCACTGAATTCAAGGTAATAAAGACTGAACAACTGGTATAACTAACATTTTGTTTTGATTTTAGTGATTGCTCTTAATGATTAACAAAGGGGCGGGCTGTTGTCTCGCGTTCTCGCGCTTCTTTTCGATCGAGAATCTGCAGAGCAAACCGGAGGGTACAGCCTTGGCTTCAAGCTATGGCATTGGTAGCGGTCCCAGCAGTACGCCATCAGTGTCGGTGGCGATCATCGGCGAATGTTTACAACAGGCGATGCGATGACGTCGATTATATTGTATGTAGTTGCTGAAGAAGTTTTATTCATCAAGGTGGAGTCTAAGCACTCAAGTATTCTCATGCTGTTGGTGTTTGCAAAGATGCATTATAAAAATTACTCGATGCATTTCAGGATTACCATTTTACACATAAAAAAAGTTCGATTCATCGTATTTGAATATGGGCTCAAGCGAAATTATCTCGCAATATTTTGATTTCCGTTTTGCCAGGGTTTGCAGAAATCGCTCTCAATAGATAACGAACAACGATAAAAGAGAGGCAAAAACTGTTCCGAATCATAACAAGCTATGATAACAAATTTATCAAACTTGTATACAAGTGCGAAAAAACAGAATCGGATATGCAGCCCCCACAGAAAATGGTGATTTTCGCTTTGTTTTCGCTTCTATCGTGTTGGTTACTGCACAGCTGTGTTGTTGAAATGCATCATCAGAGCCAGTGCTCTCCACATTTGGAGCTTTCTAAAAGAAATTTATCATGGGGTATAACATCCCGAATCAGTCCTCTATCATGACAGCTTGTATACAGAGATGATAAGTGAGAAACTTGCTTTTTCTCTTTAGGATTAAATCCCTGCGTTTTGCTGCTGTTAGTGACTGGAAAGAAGAATTATAGGTCCTTTTTAAGATTACTATGGACAAAAGAAATTTAATTTGAGAAGATTTTTCTTCATATGTACTAAAAAACAAATCTCATGATGACCGAAACCTTAATGGCATCAATATTGGTCCCAGTGCCAGCCATCGGCGGGTGGCAGCTTCAGAAAACTTATTCGCATTTGATTGCACAAAACATCGAAACAAACAAAATCTGCAGCAACATCCAGCCGACGGCCGCCACTGGGAGCCAATACAGACGCCATCGTGTCACCATTAGATTGTGCTAGTGTGAAGAAAATTCCTTTTCATTTAACTTTCTTTTTAGTACAATAAGGGTCATTAGCCAAAAATGCTCCTTTCCAATCATTAGCAGCACAATTTTTTATGAGCGCTACTGCCGAAATCACTACTCAATGGTACATTGCGTCCACTCTATTGCGATTTTTCTAAAAGTATTCTTCTCATCTTCTCCTTTTCTTAAGTGGCCGTTCACAAATTACGTAACGCAAATTTGGGCAACTTTAGACCCCTCCCCCTCGTAACACTTTTTACATGGGATTTTATTTGTGTGAACTGTAACGCTTGGCCTGATCCCCTCCCTCTAATCAGCGGTTGAGCACTAGCTGAACAGTAGCTAACGATTAGTCTGAAACTCGCCAAAAATATATCATATCTGCGTTGCTGTTTCCGCGTTCCGCGAAGTCTTGTTCGAACTGAGGATTGGAGCCAAACCCGAAAGTTGCTCGATTTTGAAGTCTGTGTTTGCGATGCACGAACAGAATTAGTTAGTTCACCTGTTTCTATTTTTCATGTCAATTATCGACTTCATTGAGAATTAATACTGTTAGAAGACTGTGTAGAAGCATTGATCAAGGAAGCGATCGAATGGTCCAAAGAATTGTATATTCATCGGCGGCTGTGATATTAACGTTCGAAGATTATCGTATTTTTGTGACGTTAAAAGCGATCTCAGTCTGTAATGAGATTTTAGATGCGATCACATTCCAATTAGCGAACGGAATGCATAATTAGATCATTTTATTTCGTACGCACATACATATTGTAAACCTGATGGAAAGTCCCTCGTCAATATCAGAATGGTGTAATGATTAATCCTCGTGTGAACGTGTCCTCATTATCAACTCTACTCAGCAGCTCAGTGAACAAATACCTAGTTAACGAATGATTACTGTACACATTCAAATATTACAACGTGAAAAAGCTTTCGGTAGAGCCAGCAGTAGCTTTATTTTTATGATGATTAAAGTAATCATCATAAGCATTCTATTATATGAGCAGAGCTACAGTTGACAAAGAAAGCAAACGTTCCGTTGTTGCCTGATTAGTGACATCTATTTCGCATATCTCTCGTCTGTCCCATCCGACATTACATACGGAACCAGTCAGTTCAGTACTCAAAGGAAAAGGCAGATCCGGAACGGTGTATGTAATAAAATCAAATATTCTCTTTCATACACATGAAATCGTATACATCATACCTATCCGAGCAATATATTTTCTGTTTCATTTTATATTTTATAACAAAAAATAATAAATGATGCTTGAAGACGAAGCGCAATATGAATGGTTGAGCACAAGCGGTGTGTGTGACGAAAGGAAATTCGAAACAATAAAACATGCTTACGATCACGATGCACATACTGATGCAGAGATATGGCTCGAGTGTGAGCGTAAGCATGCGATTAGAAACTACCCAGTCAAGGGAGTTGGGCGAGGTGTCCTTCAGAGCCGAGGTAAAACTGAATGGACGGGAGTGATGGCAGTGAAATCGGAGAATAAAGCGCTTCTCGCAAATGCTTTCAAACAAAACGGAGGAATACCTGCACATCATTCAATGCCAAAGTGAGACGGAAATGGATCTGCCAATGCTGTGGGTGCTGCCGTATGCGGTGCCTGCTGGAAAGAATTTCTCAGATCCAACGCTTGGCATTATTGCGAATGACGCTCGTTGGTGCAAGGAATGATGGAGTGTATCGCATGATGGAATGGGACCGTGCGAGATGAATTCGTAATAAAATGATGTGACTATTAAATAATCCAACTGTCGGCGCGGAGATAATCTAGATGGGATCCGAATTACAAACAGGCCAATGTACATTTGTGGAAAGGATTATATGTATGGGCAAGGATACATCGCATGGGAATATCTTGTTAGATGATTCTATTTAGCGTTTGCCATGGATGATAATTGCATTACAAAATTTTACTTCACACAACTTTAAATCTCTCTTTAAACAATGGTTCCAAATGGTACCCTTTACTTACATAACAATAGTTGGGAATATCTTCATTACAACGAAATTTGAATACTTGATACTAATACTGATACGATAATTGGCTTTTATTGTTATGAGCTTCTTAGCGTGAATTTCAAACTATTTTTTTTTTATTAATCTGCTTGTTTCCAGTTGGCCTTGTCATTGCCAGCAGAGGCATGGGACTGTCGATATGGCGAGTTCAATTCTCAGTCTGGTCTAGGATAAAGTGACCAAATGTCTCGGTCACTGTAGGACCTGTAGGATCTGTGGGATCTGTAGGAAATGGATTATCTATAAAATCTGTAACAGATCCGAAAAATTAAAGGAACAGAGAGAGAGCTTGGGCAATAATTGAATGATTTAAGTGCAAATCAATCAGGTTAGATTTAACCACTTCACTTTAGAATATTCAAGTTGTATATTTTAACAAATCGTCCACGTCATAAGCCAATCGTAAAATTAATAATTATTTGCGAGCGTCTTAGTGGAAAGTCGACACAACACAACACACTGAAGATGTCCACAAGTAGTGGATGAAATACGTATTTGTGTAGATACGAAAAACGAATTAGTGGAAGTAAAAGGAAGACAATTTTTTTCAAAACCGTGTAATCGTGGCTCTTATTTGGGTTTTCCCTCGGTACGCTACTGTTGTATGTGCGTCTTACCATCATTTGCTTCTATGTTCAATACCGCAACTTTGAACGCAGATCTCTCTAGAGTTCCTTCAGTTCTCTGTACGGCTACGCGATATACTTCTCGGTCTTTGCTCAGAAATGTAGTAACCACACAGCCTCGAGGCCAACAGTTCTTTGATGTCTTGCAATCTACGGTT
>NC_085139.1:145387032-145555949 GCF_024139115.2 Armigeres subalbatus | reverse complement strand
CGATTAGCCAACGGTTACCCAATTATCTCTAAAAGGCAATATTAGCTGTTCGGTTTAACAAACCAAAACTTCAAATGTATTTCATCGATTCCGCTCCCAGCGGTTCAGCAAATCAAACTTCGATAGCGCGTAAAATCACGAAAATTCCTTCTTAAAAAGTAATAAACCATTCTTCTTCGTTCGTTTGCTATCGTCGAGTCGTCCACATTTATTTCTTATCCACCGAACGATAATGGGGAGTAATAAAAGACGTTGGTATATTAGCTACTTGTTGTTTCTCTTGAAAGGACTTTTCACTGCACTACCCTCCAAGCGCAAAAGATAGCGGTCCTCGGTGAAAGCAAAAAACGAAAACAACATCTCAAGAAAACACGATCAAAGAAGCGAAAAAAGCTCCATTATGAAATATTGCTGATACAGTTCGGACTGGTAGCTGGCAGCGAGTTGAGGCGGTGAGAAATCATTGAAGATGTGGTTAGGGTCGACTGCGCGGCCTTGGGAATGAGCGCCGAGGAGAAAAATTAAGAAAGCACCAGGCACATTAAAAGCAAACACGCGCGGAATGGGAAAGAACAAGGAGATGAATCGCTGGGGAAATCACAAGCACAGCAGTGGCGAAAAACCGAAAGCTGAAACTCAAATAAGTAAGCAGACAAGCAAGCACACAGACGTGATGCCCCGGGCATGATAAACTTGACGAACTTCATGGGTTCGTTCTCGGTGAGTTGGTAAATTTGAGTGGTTTTGTGGGTTTGCCTAACCAAATCGGAAAAATATACAGCAGGTTGCGGTGGAGGAATAGAAAAAAAATCTAACACTGATAGATCGTCGTGCTCGCTGTTTTATATTGACCGACGGGTGAAGGTCGTCTACCAGAGACCACTTTGTGCTAGATATATTTAGGGTCATATGCGGGTGAATGGTTTAGTTATTGATTTTATTGGTTAATGTTGATGGTGTGTATTTTTCGTGTAAAACTATGCAGTCATGTTATGGTTAGAAAACGAATTTGGCGTGAAATATTCTTACCTTTACATGAGGTTGACTGGATATCGTTATCTACAACTTATCATCATTGTCTTGGTATTCCGAGAAGAAAAACAAACGAAGTTTTAATTTGAGAATAAATTAATCTAGCGTGGCACATCTGTAAAACATGATCCAATAATATGATTAGGCGATTTGTCATATGCATGAAGATGATGAACAAATACATTTGTCTAATTCAACAAAGTGCACATAATGCCATTGTCGAATGATGCTGAGCTGACTGAAAGTAGAAAAATGATCGCCATGGCAGTTTGAGACCATGACAATCGACTGGTGACTGCCGTTTGTTGAAAGCTTAGAGATTATTTAATGACATAATTGATTTCAACAGTTTCAGAAGTGTTTCAGAAGAACAGGAATTTCATCGTGAGAAATTAGAACAGAACAGATGGAGATGCATGATGTTTTACCTTTGAATTGCCAAATTATTTGTGCAAAGTAAATTGATGGAGGAGAAAAAAAAAAGTTCTTTTTGGTTAACATCTTTCTTACGGTTGAATAAATCCAATATATGTATCGTAAATTCGCAATTTTGTTAGTTCGATAGCTCTGAAATTCACAAATTAGATGCATTGTCAAGTCATATAATATAATCCATAAGTACGCATATGATAACTAACTGATGTAGCATCGGCTCCATTCCAGGCTTTCAGATCGAATTCCCATAAAGGTGACAACCACCCGAGCCACTTTATGTACAGTCGGAAAGTATTTATTGTCATTTCTATGTCCATCTCTACCACGAATAAAACTGCTTCCAGTCTCTGGGAAAAAATCATTAAAATGATAATTTATATACTTGGAAACATGTACCATTATTAGAATTATTGGATTAAATCTATCTTAGATTTAATCTAGGATAGATCTAGTTTTAGTACTTCTTTCGAACATGCAGATTTAGGTAAATTTTAACGTGTTCACATAGTCTAGCGAATAATAATCCCTAGCAGCACAAATGTACCTCATGAGATACTGCAACTCATATGTGACCAGATTCAGTAACAATTAAGTTGCTGCAAAATTTTTTGTCAGACTTGTGCTGCTCGGGATGAGTTGAACACAAAAATTAAGAAATATGAATTTAGAAATAATAAACAAAAATTAGTTGAAAAACGATCTGGATACCGCATTATGCATGTTTCTCTTTCGAAAGTTCAAACTAATATAATAACTGGTATACTGAGTGTATCGAGCAACTAAAAAATGCATAATACTTCACAACGACCAATCCCAACCCGAAATGACGTGTGAACTCATGGAGCACGCCGAGGCAGCCGCTCAACACTAGCTCCGACAAGCAGGAGAAAGTTTTAATTCATTCTGATTTTAATTTAATTTAGTTTCTTAATTGAACACGGCGCGCACCCAGCTAGTGCTATGGCGACGAAAGCCAGTCTTCGTTTCTCATTTTTGCGTTGCAACTAACTGCTTTTAAATAAAATTAATTTAAAACAGAAAACTTCAGTCCTAAAAGTTGAATATTTATTTCTGCGAAGGAAATTAGTCCGCCTTCCCAAGCATTCATCTTTGTTTTCCTCATTTTTTTCTCTTCTCCGGTGTTTTGCCATACTCGGAGGAAAAACTGCTGGCTTTACCGAGTAACTACTTTGGGTGAACTTTTCCGTAAGTCAATTCTTGACCGTCTGAATAATGAAAATATGTTCGCTTCGAGGAAGGCATGACATTTCCATTTTAAATCACAATGGATATTTTGAAGCAACTAATGGGATTGAATGCTTGAATCTATAGTGTGCAATGTTGAGAGTAGCGTCAGCAGCATCCTCCTTGCAACAGAAAAGTTGATAAATATCATTGCGCTACTGTGTGCATGTAGTGCACGATCAAACAAATAAAGCTCTGTCCAGTTAGAATCCGGAATCATTTATTGTATTGCAGCGGCACGGAAAGTAACCGCTGCAATAATTATTACAGCGGTATGTCAACCTAGGCGCCCACTGTGTGTAGTATAAATTTTATGGTGTTACTGCAGCGAGTCAAAATTATTCAGATGGAAGCCGAGAGGAGAAAAAAATCTGCACACCCCGTTGATAATCCTGCTCATCGACGGTAGAACCTACGTCAAAATGAATTTAGGATAGCTTCCTGGCCAAAAATTCTGCATGGCGACGGCAAGAGGAGTTTTCCTACGAGATTAAGTTTGCTGTTATGGACAAATTTGCCAAAAAAACTGATGGTTTGGCGAGAGATACGCAGCTGCAGAGCAAAGACCAAAGTGTTCGTGACGAATAAGACGATGGACTCTAAGTTGCATAAGGAAGAATGTTTCAAAACCGCGTACTAAGTTTCATGAAAGCATGAAGGTCCCGTGAAGTTTTGGCCAGATTTGGCGAGTTGCCACTACAGCCGGAAGTCATTCAGTTGTACCGCGATAATAACGTAGATTTCAACAATAAAAACATAATCCACTCAACTAGCCGCAGTTCTGGCCCATCGGGAGGCCAAGGAAGTTGTCTCCGGAAGTGTGCAGCGTTTGATGGAAGAATAAAGAAGAAAGTGCGAATTGTCTCTAGAAAACTAGAAACGATTTGCATTCATATTTTTTCATTAAAGTGCAATAAATTATCCGTTACCTAGATACAGATGTTTTATTATTCCAGATTCTAAATGGACATATAGATGCCATAAGGTTGAAGATATTATCACAAGGCGATAGCAAGAGCATCAAGATGAGCGCTGGGTACTTCATCTTGTTGAATTGAAAATGGAAGAGCTTAATATACCGATCATGATTAATCAATAATGCTATGTAGAGTATTCAGATATCTATGTTGGTAACAATACCGATTTGGACATAAAATTAACCTTGACTTAAAAGTGTAATAAACAGAAAACATTTAAACACCTTTTCTTCTCAATTCATAGTTCTGTTTGTTCTTTTTTATAGAAGTCAAATTTCGAAACACAGAAGAATAGCCATGGTGACGAATCTAGGAGCATACGTATGGATATGTGTGCTTCAGCTCCGGATCTCCAGGAAATCTAGAATTAGATTTGCCGAAAAAGAAACCTGGGGTTGACCAACTACCAGAAGAGTCACTTAATCACGGTGACGAGGCACTGGTTAGGGCGCTGCACCGGGTAATTATAAAGATATGGGAGCAGGAGTTTCGCAGAAGCAAACTGAGCACAGCAAAAAAAAATGTAATATCACATAGGATTTGATGCACATCATCGCCGTCGTGAATCGCATGTTAATCGCTGATTAGTGTTCATTCAGCACTTCTACAGTTATTAACCGCGAGGTTTCTAAGCCAAGTTATCATTTTGGCATTCGTATATCATAAGGCTAACATGATGATACTTTTATACCAGGATAGGTGAGACAATACCGAAATTGTTCAGACCGGCGCCGGAATCAACCAGCCAACATCAGCATGGTCTTGCTTATTAGCCTAGCAAGACAAAATTCAGCTTTCAACAGCTGGGTTAGGGGATTTTGGATTGAGTACATTTCAAAGTACATTTCCAATCAAAAAAAAATATAAATTGTTAATTCTCATACATTTGCTCATGGATATGTAATATTATAACAAATTATTGATTTTCGTTTTAACTAATATTATTTTGAAATAAAGAATGTTTGTAAGTAATAAAAGTATGAAAAATGTGGCAATTGTGCGTTTTTTTGGTTATCAGGTTTTCATAATTTTTTATTCTTAGATTTTCACTTTTCCAGGATTAAAGGCTCCCCCAAACACGCGACGCGACAATTGCGACGCGATTCTATCGCTTGGCGACTGCGATTATGTCGCCGTTGACATGGAAGCGTAAATGGAATATTGCCTGCAGCGACAAACACAGAATCGCGGCGACTAGTTGTCGCAGTCGCGGCGATGAAATCGCTTAGGTCTTTTTTTTTATATTTTTATTAGAGTGATTTTTCATATGAAATATAAGTTCATCACTAGGAATAAAATCGCTTAGGTCTGGGGGAGCCTTAAAGGTTAGAATTTTGAGGTTTTTGAATTTTAAGGAGATCTGTGGGCCGGTAAAAATATTGTCGGCAACGGCGTAGTTCGGCATGGATTTATTTCATACATTAAACTTTTTTTTTGTTAATATTTGATGTATACTGTACAACGAAGAATTCTTTTAGAAATTCCTCTAAAAAGACCATCAAAAAATTCTCCGCAAATTTGTTTTGGAAACTCCTCTATAAATTTCAATAAAATTTCTCCAGGAACTCCTCCGTCAATTTGTCAGCATTCCATTTCTCTCGCTACCTCTAGGAGTTCATACGAAAAATCCGCCAGTAGTTCCTCTAAAAATTACCTCAAGAGTTTCTTCGAATATTCCAGGAATGCCTACGGAAATTACTCCAAAACTGCTTCGGGAATACTTCAGGAAATTTCTGCAGAAGTTTGTAACAAATGTATTTTTACATGCTATAATTGGATAATTTATTTGTGTTTGTATATTTTTGATAGTTTTCTTGAATAAATGTACTCGATTGCATCAGTAGTATCTTAGATCAATGTTATTGTATTGCGTTAATTTAGGCGTACCATGTTATATGCATGTTGTTCTACTGCTCGATCATTTTAAAAGCTTATTCTAGAGATTGTTGTATTTAGTGTTATCGTCCTTTAGGCGCAATTTCATTCTCGATCAATTTGAAAAACCTTCAACCGGAAACCATTTTCCCGACCAATCAAAATTCAGCAAATGTAAAACTGGAAACCAAATCTAAACCAATCGAAATTCAGAGAAAAATATTACAAAGAAATAGTATATTGCTGATGGGGTACAGACCAAATCAAGAGACAAAACTCAAATCACTCTTGTAAAGACTGTGGTCAAGTATAGGTGGATTAAAAAAACTGATATTGCGAAGTTGTATCGCGAGTGAAAGCTTTATAAAGTATAAGTGAGTTGGATACCCGTTCTATTTTGATAAAGTTACAATAATTCTAAAAATTTCTAAACAGTTCTATTGGTCTTCGGAAGTGGTTCTTAAAGGAAAATAGAGTGTGAAGCAAAAACCGCAGGGATTATTAAGGTGAGAGTCTTATTGCAAAAATACAAGTGCATTGGCTTAAATTTGGAACGTTGAATAGGCGGAGTAAACCCATTCAACGTGGGTGTTTGTTCTGGACCGCCAGAATACGGACCGTCATCACACTCGGTCGTCGCCAGGTGGCAACAGCCTGACCACCACCTTGGGTCCGGGTCACCTAATACCGTAGAACCCGGCAGTGGCCGCTCTAGGAAACGACGATTTCAAACCGATCCGAAGAACCCACGTGCGTCAACGCCATCAGTAGCAATCCATCGTTGGATCTCCAAAGCCAGCTGACCAGCAACCGAGCAAAGTCCAACAACAAGATGATAGCAAATTGAAATCATATTATGATATCGACATCAAATTGAGATCAAAATTTGATATCGTTTATGAAGGAATGTACATTATATGACAGTTGTTAATTTCACTACAACTCTACATATTTTATTACTCTAAATCAAAATGCTTATAACTTAAAAACTATTTATCTAGTAGTCTTGTTTAATTCGTGGAGAAAATCATTAACATTTGTTTCGAAAGTATAACCATCTTTTAATCTACCTGACTATTATATTTGCAAATAGAAATAAATGTCATGACTTTGCATTACTATTTATAGATACATTTACATTGTATGAAATAATATGATTTGCTTTTTTTTAATACGACGTGGTCGGTCACTGAATATACAAACATATTTTTGAAAAGCTGTGTTGTACTAAGCTTCGTTGCAACGATAAAAGACGCATTATTTTTCGCGATAAGAATGTGCCTGATTCGAAAGAACTCCTGATTTATATTGACATATGAATCATCATAGCCAAGTTTTCGCATGCTTTGTATGTTCTGTATTGGATATTTCTAATAATAGGCGATCTGATAACTAAAATCTCTCTCAAGTACATCGGCGTCAATTGAAACATGCTCTGGAACGATATAAAGCAACCGGTGATCATACTGCAATTCAGTTGATGTTTTGAATTCAAATCCTAGAATGACACTGCATTATTTCAGAATAGTCATATTCTGAAATGACATGTTCTTTGAGAACATTTTTGAGCTAATCTGAATAACAGGATGGTTGTTTCCAGTCCTATGTTGTAAGATTACCCCATTCGCATTTTCATATGGAAATAATGAAGAATTCCACAAAGCACCAAAGTGTCTGGCACTTTCTGATAAATGGGTCAACAAATGAACATTGAATACCATATTTTCCACACCGTGGAATTAGGAATTTCTAAAACTTTTGATGGATTTCTCACAGTATCGATTTGGTCTAGAGTTAGATGCACATCTAATAATTCAAAAATAGATGAGGATAGCAACATAAAATGGTCTAGGAATGATTTTGGGAGAATATTCACAAAACAGGGGTAAAAATAATGGAACAGTATGCACTCCCAGTCTGCAGCTTTGTTCTTTTTCATATCGTCTAATTTTCCAGGATACCGTGAGAATGCACTTGAGGACGAATTTCGGACAAACGTTGTGACCTCTCCAAGTTAATCCACATAAAATGGTTTATTGTGGTTTGATGTCGATGTGAATAATTCCATACGCTTCACCACGCCTAAAGGACATTATGCATATAGTCTGGAAACCCTAAACAACAACAATAAATTAGAAAGTAATCGAATATATAAATATATTGTATGTATTTTAAGATGGCTAAAAAGCACTTTTTTATAAGACGTCTACTTATTAGTATTGGACGCCCTGGTTCTATGAACAAAATTTCAACGAAATCAGTCAACATTGACATAGCTAAACTCATTGGAATATATGAAACATATATAGAGAAACATCATAAAACAGCAATTTAGAGCTACAGGATCATTTACGATTAAGGAATATGATCATTCAGTTCTTACAAATTAAATATAGAATGTAAGAAAATTATTTTGAGCTTTTAGGTGGAATGTCTTCACATGTCATGAGATGAGTTTGTACAAGCCAATTCAATTCCACCACTTAATTGTACCTTGACAGATACGTATTTCGACCTCAA
This sequence comes from Armigeres subalbatus, assembly GCF_024139115.2. Lineage (NCBI taxonomy): Eukaryota > Metazoa > Arthropoda > Insecta > Diptera > Culicidae > Armigeres > Armigeres subalbatus. The sequence goes on along the minus strand of NC_085139.1, from coordinate 145,547,865 downwards.
CAGTAAGGCCATCTTCAGTGTCTCGTACTTGACGTCTTATGACAAAAGGAAATATAGAATGTTATTCTGAAAGCCGCAAGAAGATTGAAGTTTATCAGGCAAAGATTAGTATTCTACTGAAATGTTTTATGGGTGAATTTATTATTTTTTTGTGTAAAATAAACGAATTTCCAAACTTCAAATAGTGAGAAACTGAAATGCTAATAACTTCGCCGTTTAAACTTCAATCTAGACGGCTTTCAATTTAACATCGTTTCATCTTTCATTCTCAATTTTCATCTAAATTTTCAAAAGTTTGGCATCTCAAACGTTGACCGATTTGGCTAGTAATTATTTAATATTTCATACAAAACATGAGAACTTTTAATTTTTGATGCACTGATATCCTTATCAGCTGATGTTTTATTGTTTTTGGTTGTTGGAAGGACATTTTTTAAATTGTACCGTATTGATAAATAAATACTAAAACTAAAATCTTGTATTAATCAAGAAAAAAAGAAAAGGAAGGCTTTAATTTTTGTTATCATCAGAACATATTTACAGCAACATGATAACTGTATGTGTTATTAAATTTGTTGGTTAGTTTATTTGAAAGCAAATAGATATCATAATTTGTTATCTATTTTTGTTTTCAACAATCTTTTATATAGCATATCGATTACTAAATTAGATATTAAAGATTTGTTTTCACTGCATTGACTCAACATCAACAAGAATACTCGTTGTTATCAATACTACATCTCAAAGAGTTATTGATTTGCTCTCAATGATAGCAGAAATAGTTTTCGATTTGATCTCCGTAAGATTTTTTTGCTATAGATTTTGATCTTTTAACCGTTAAAACGACCAAAAGGATATCAATCTAAGTACAAATCAAGATCACAACATCAAAACAAGTTATCGATTTGCTCTCAAGCTTTGCTCGGGAAGTAAGCCCGTTCTTTTGTACTTTGAAGAAAATGAGCAAACAAAACCAAATTTTGTAAATAAATTAGAATTGGGCAAGTTTGGTTTTACACTCTTTAAGTTCTTTTAGTTTTTTTCTCTCTTAGTATTAGAAGTGTTTTGAGGATATTTTAGAATTAGTTCGCTATTTTACATTAAAGTTAATTATTTCGGTTAATTAATTAAATTTAATTATTTCGTAAATTAGTTGTCTTTAACCCTTTCTTTTCTAATAGCCTTTCAAAGTGTTTGGAAATCGTAGTATTGATTTATTGGTCTTTTGATTTTCTAAGAATTGCAATTAGTGTAAGATTTTGATTGTTTCGCTTGGTTCTGGTTGGGGTAAAATTTGCTGTGAAGCTCAGGCGTTTTGGAAAAAAACTACCTGCCCTGAAGTAGAGTCTCAGCCGGACTTAACGAGCAAGTGATCCTTTTACAAGGTGGCGCTTAAGTCACTAGTTTTGTGTAACCTTGCACGTGACCCTTCGAACAATTTGGAACAGGAACCGGGACAATGGTTTCAAGTTGTACTCGAAATTCCTTCAAGAATTCTCCTGGAAATGTTCCAAGGATTTCCTCCAAAAATAACTTCACGAATCTTTGGGAAGTTCCTGCAGGATATCCTTGGTGTGAAATAGTAATTCCTCCAGGAATTCAATTTCTCCTTCTGCAGAAAGTCCAGAAATTTTCCCAGAATTCTCCAGGAGTTCGTCCGGAATTACAGGAGTTATTCGAAAACTCCCTCAGAAGTTTCTTCGAAAGCTCCTCCGGAAGGAAGCATTACATCTGATTCGGAAATTAATACACGAATTCTCTCAGAAATTCCTTCATCAGTATCTGCGGGAAGCCAACCAGGAGCTCTTCTTGATATTTCTCTCGAAATTCCTACAGGAGTTTTTCCGGAAAATGCTCCAAAAGTTCCTACGGAAATTCCTCCAGAAATCCTTCCTGAATTCATGCAGGAATTTCTCCAAGAAGTCTGCCAGGAGCTACTCCTGAGTTCCCCTCCTCAATAATTCCATTTTCTTTAAATCTTTCGCAAATTTTTCCAGGAACTTCTCCAGGAGGTTTTTTTAAATTCCTTCGGAAATTCTCCCGAAAGAGTTGTTCCGGAAAACCTTTGAAAAATGCCCCAAAAATTACTTCAAGAGTTCCTGCGGTAGTTCTTTCAGAGTTCCTTGGAAATTCCTCCAACTATTTTGAGTATTTATTCAGGAATTCTTCCTAACAATTCTCCAAGAGTTCCTACGGAAAGTCCACCATGAGTTTTTCTAGAAATTTCTCCACGGAAATTCCTTCAGGATCTCCTCTGAAAATTCCTCCACGAGCTTCTTTGGGAACAATTTCCACGACAATTCCGAAAGCAAAGCGGCAGAACAAGAGGTTCTCTGGAAAGGCTGGAAAGTCTAGCATAATTCTCCAGAAATTTCGGAAACTCCTCAAGAGGTCTTACTAGCAGTTCTTTCAGAAATCACTGCAGTTGGTCTTCCTCTTCCTTCTTCTATAAATTACTACAAAAACTGTTTAAAAATACTTACGCAAATTCCTCCTGAAGTTTCTTTAAAAGCTCTCCGAACACCTTTAAAAAAATTTCGATAGACTTCCTGAAGGAATTTCCGAAAGAACTTTGGGATGATTTTTCGAAGGATCACTGAATGAGTTCTCGGAGGAACTCGTTGAGGAATTTCTGGAGAACTTCCTGGATGATTTTTAGGGTATACCTGGAGGAGTTATTGGAGTACGGATGAATCCTGGAGAAATTTCCGAATTGATTTCTAAGGAATTTTCTGAGTATCTTCGGAAGGAATTTCTGAAGGTACTCTGGCGGCCTGTCGAAAAAAGCTTTTGAGCGAAATTCCTAAATAAAATCATGGATGAATTTCTGAAGGAACTATTGGAGGAAATTTGGTAGAAACATTTCTGAAGAATCTGTTGAAGGAATTTCCTGAAATTCCAGGAGTTCCTCCAAAAATTCCTCAAGTGAAACCACCAGGAGTACCTGCGGAAACTTGTCCCAAAATTCCTGAAGAAATGACTTTAGGACTTTCTGAAAGAAAAATATTCCAGAAGTTTTTTTGTTTTTAAATTCGTCCAGGAGTTCCTTTGACCATTTCTTCCAATATAGCCTCAACCATTTTTTCGGAGGAACTCCTGGAGAAATTTTCGGGGGAACTCCTGGAAGAATTTTCAAGAGAAATCGTGGAGTTGCCGAAGAAACTCCTGAAGGGTAAGAAATTTATTTTAAGCTTTTAGTGGAATGTCTTTACGTATCATAAGACTAGTACGTAGAATGTCATTTAATTCCGCCACTTCTTCTTCTTGGCATTACATCCCCACACTGGGAAGTTGCATTAACTTCCACAGTTATTAACGCGAGGTTTTTAAGCAAGTTACCATTTTTGCATTCGTATATCATGAGGCTAACACGATGATACTTTATGCCCAGAAGTCGAGACATTTCAATCCGAAATTGCCTAACCGGCACCGGAATCGAACCCAGCCACCCTCAGCATGGTCTTGCTTCGTAGCCGCGCGTCTTACCGCACGGCTAAGGAGGGCCCTTAGTAGTGGAATTAAATGAAATTGTATGAACTCGTCTTATGACTAGTACTGGAGGATTTCTCGGAGTAAGTCTTGGAGGTATTTCCGTAGAGATTTCCAAAGGAACTCCTGGAAGAATTTCTGAAGAAATTTCTCCTGGAGGAATGTCCGGAAAAAATCTGGAGAAAATCTGGAAGATTTTTGGATAACTCCTGAAGGGATTTCCAAAAGAATCTTCAAAAGAGTTATCGGAGAAGTTATCCGGAGCGATTCTGGAGAAATTTCCAGAAAAAAATACCAAGAATCTTCTGAAGGCATTGAGAGTATTTTTGGAGGAACTTCTATCGGACTTTTCTAGAAACTATTGGGGAAATTCCAAGGATTTTAATTCTTGGATGAATATCCGAAGGATACCCTGAGGAATTTCTGTTGATCCCTGAGAAATTTCCAGATGATCTTCTGGAGGAGTTTCCAGACGAACTCTTGAAGGAATTTCTTGAGGAACTTCCGTTAAACTTTGAGAATTTTTAGAAAAATATGTAAGACATTTTTGAAGGTGTTTTGAGGGTTATTTGAAGAAATTCCTGAACGAATTTGCGCAGGAATTTCGGGGCAAACTTCCTAAGGAACTCCAGGACGTTTATCCGGAGAAATTTTCGAACGAACTCCTGGATATATTTTTGGATGAATTTCAGGAGGAACTCTTGTAGGATGTTTCGGAGAAATTACCGAAGCAACTCTTTCAGGAATTTTTTAAGTAATTCCTGAACGATCTTCTTTAGAAATATCCTACGGTACTTCTGGAGAAATTTGTGTAAAACTTTCAACGAGTTTCAAGAGGAATCGCCGGAGAAACTCTAGGAGGATTTTTCGGAGTAATTCTTGAAGGTATTTTGCAAAAGACCTCCTGGACAAATTTCGAGCAAATCTTGGAAGATTTTATGGATAAACCCTGAAGGGATTTCTAGTGAATCTTTGAGGGGGGGGATTCGGGGAATTCTTAGATGACTAGCCGAAGGAATTTCTTGAAATGCTCCTTGAGGAGTTTCCTGTGGATCATCTGAGGAATTTCCGGAGAACTCTTGAAGGAATCTCCTGGAGAAATTCTTTGAGGAATGTTTGAAGGAATTTTTGAACGTGCTTTCGGCCTACTGGAGGACTATCCGAAGGAATTCCTGAACGAATTTGCGCAGGCATTCTGGGACGAATTTCCTAAGGGGCTGTCCACGAACCACGTAGACCGAAATTTCACTTTTTCAAACCCCCCCGTCCCCCTAGTAGACTTTCGTTGACTTTGCCAAAACCCCTCCCTCCTCCCCATGTTGTCTACGTAGACTTTACCAAATTTTACAAAAACATCATAGGAGTGATCGGGGCAATATGGGCCACCTAAGAAAATCGTTCCAAAAAGCTCCAAAAATCGTCATTCAAATGTACTGCCGTTCTACGCATTACTGTCCCATGTCCATAGGAAATCCCAGCAAACATGGTACAAATATGCGTATGACGGCAGTGTAGTTGGCTTATACTAGGGAGTGTTACCTTTCGTCGGTATTACGTCGATGAATGATGAAAAATTCGTTTAGAAATTGTTGGAATGCAACTTTGAAAATGTTGTTTTTTAATAGTGTTCCGACTATGCGGGGCAATATGGGCCACCATTTAGGGCAGTATGGGACACCCACTCAACACGTTCTTTGGGAGAGAAAAGTGTCGTAATGTGAATGAATATGATATTCCTACAACAGCTTAGTGTATTCCATACAAAATAAGATTAATCAGCCGCGCAATAGCAGACGAACGATTGCCACTCTTCGCGTTTGCGCAGACACATTTCAATTGGTCTATGGTCATTTTTTCTGTTCCGATCGCAGTGATACGATATTGTAATTTGTCTGTAATTAATCTAACAAAAATGATAATGTTCTTGTATTCGGCAACTGAAATTTGAACTTGTTTGAATATTAGTACCTAATATATTGCTATGTGCAGGTATGTCCAGTCCATATTACCCCATAGAGAGTGGTTTTGGAAAATAAATGTTTTATGATAAATTCAGATTTGTATCAGTACAAACATGTGTGCACAATATTCAAATATAATAGATCTTTTGATTGTGGTACATTTTTGACCTGTATTTTCATCAGTTTTGTGTCAAACACTTATTTATAAACTTCAAATCTTGTAATAATTCTGCCTATGCAGCGAAAATTTACATTATCAAGTGTATTTTCCTGTTTGAATTGAATTTTACTGCGGTTTTCACGTTGAGGCTCAGTGAGACATTCTCTTGAAGATCATATAACTTTGAGATGATAAAACTTGTCAATGAGCTTAAATTGAGGGCGGCTTATACTGCCCCGAATGTTTATATTGCCCTTACTGCCCTTATGTGATTGGAAAAATATGGCAATTAAACACGTTTTAAGCAATTCAGCTATTCAATTCCATTTCCATGTAAACATTACAACAAAATTCAAATTTCAAACTTAACAAAATTACACTGAACAAAATCCAACAAAACAAAAACAAAATTGAAACGAAATCAAATGTAATCCTCTGTCATAACTCCTAAAATCAAATCTAAAGCCAATTAATTTAATTACTGTTGATTAATTCTCCCTAGACCTATAATTCTCAACGTGGTTCAAAATTGTAAAACCGTGAATTGTCAGAAATTTAGAAAATTTCGAGTTGAAATTTCGAGAATGGTTTACATTCCAATAAGTTTGGTGGAAGTTTCGTAAAATTCTCCACTGATAACCTATGAAATACTCCAAAGAATCTCTCCTGATAATTCCGATGCTTTTCTCGAAAATTCCATGCAATATCCGCTGAATAATAATCTGTTGAATAAATCCAAGATTTTCTTCTAAATTCCAAAAGTTTCCCGTTAAAAACCGAGTAATTTTCCGTGAAAATTTAGAATTATTTCGAGGAATATTTAGTTTAAAACGGACATTCCGAAATATCTGCCGTGGAAATTTGAACGGTTTCCTACGGTATTTTTTATTTTTTGCAATTGAGCAATTTCTTGAGAAAATTTAAATAAATTCATTATGATTCCAAAATATTTTCTGAATAATTTTCGGTGGTAAAAATTGAATAAATTTTCATGAAAATTAGAGAGGCTTTTTTACAAAATTCATTTTTTTTGTGAAACTCAAATCTTTTGGTGGGAAATTCAAATAATTTCTCGTGAAAGTTTTCAACAATTTATTTAGAAATTTCGAAAAATTTTCGACCAAAATTTGGAAAAGAATTCCTCCCGAAAATTCCGAACAATTTCCGAAATTAAGCAAAACATTTTGGGACTTCAGAAAATCTCCAGTGAATATTCTGAAGGCTTTCTGGAAATTTCGGAGAATTCCTTTACAAGTTCAAAGAATATATTTTGGGCATTCAAAGGCTTTTTCTTGGATATTCCAAAATGCCTCTTTTAAATTTCAAAAAAATGTTGAAGTACGATCATAATTCATAGTTTCAAAAAAGTTCTGCGAAATCAACGAAATTCTGCAGTAAAATCCAAGTGAAGAATTTGAAAAAAAAATCAAAAGTTTGGAGAATCTTCCTGCTCAATACAAAAGAATTTTCTGGTGAAATCTATGATAGTTTTGAGCCGAAACTCAGACTTTTTCATTAAATTTTTAAGGAGAAATGCAAGAGATTATTTCGGTAAAGTTTTGCAGAAAAAAACGGATCATCCTATAAAAATTAAAAATTTAAAATAAAATTAAAACAAAAAAACAAAAAGTCCACGTAGACTTTTGGTATACCCCTGTCCCCTTCGAGACTATCGTAGACTTTTCGAACCCCCCCCTCTAAGAGCTCACGTGGTTTATGGACAGCCCCTAGAGGAATTTATGGAAGATTTTATGGAGGAATTCCAAAGGTAGCCTTGGACGAATTTCTGAGGAATTGGCGACAAAACTCCCTGGGAATATGGAGGCATTTCCGGATCAGTCTTGTAGTACCCCGGAGGAACTCCTGAGGGATTTCTTCATATATTTCTTCAACATTTTATAGAATCGTCCTTCACGAAAGTTCTTAGACTTGTATTTTTTGTTCCGCACTACTAGGACCAATTACGGATAAGGTTATCAAAAAAAAAAAACGAAAAATAGCCTGAACAAATTTTCGGAGAAACTCTGGAGAAATTTCCGGGCAACTCCTGGAAGAATTTTCAGGAAATCGTGGAGAAGTTTGAAGAAACTCCTGGAGGGTAAGAAATTATAGTAGTAGTACGTACAATTCCACCACTTTATTAGAGGAATTAAATGGAATTGTGTGAACTGGCATTGAGGATTTTTCGAGTAACTCTTGAGTGATTCCGTAAGGATTTCAAAGTAACTCCTGGAAGAATTTTTGGAGAATTTTCTGGAGGAAATCTTGGAGGATTTTTGATAAACTCCTGAAGGGATTTTCGAAAAAATCTTCGATGAAGTTATCGAAGTAATTTCGGAGAAATTCTTGATAGGTTTCAAGAGAAAATCCGCAGGATTTTCGGAGGATCTTCTGAAGAATTTTGAGAGTTATTTTGAGGAACCCTTTCGACTTTTCGTAGGAACTATTTGGAGAAATGAATATCTGAAAGAGGAAGAAGAAGAAGGAATTTCGAAGATCGCATTGAGAAATTGGCAGCTGAAATATTGTCTGAAAATGTATTTTGATATAGGGAAAAATGGAGACATGTGTAGCTTTTGTCTGCGATTGTTCCATGTTTATATGTTAAAGAAATATAAATATCGGGTGAGCCGTTATGAAAATAAAAAAATTAAGAAATTAAGTCATTGATTTGAGCATGAGCATGAGCATGAGCATGATTAACCGCCCACGGTTGCTACTCCGTTATTTCCAGGTCAGCTGTAATTACACAGAGAACCAACAGATGATTTTGGGACTAAATCATCCTCAATGTGTAAAACTGGTGACCCACAATTGAGCAATAAATAGCGCTGGCCGTGTCCGAAGCAGGTCAATTGAGGATTGGGTAGAAATAGTTGACGTGATACTGCTTTGATAGAAGCCGACGAGTCATCTGCACTTCCACTGAGAAAAACACTAGGATGTTGGAAGGGTAAGCTGTGGCAGGTTCGTTTTGTAAACGGTTTGTTGTGTGAAGCGTGTTGTTTGATTCTGCACTATTTTAGCTCATTGTTTGAGTAACGATCCTGTATTTAGTTTTCATTCTACTTAGTAACAAAACCGAAATATGAAAAAGTTTTCAACTACGTGCTGATATGTTAAGATGAAACAGTAATGATGACTAACAGACTAAGTAACCGTTTTAATCGACTTGAACTTAACTTCAAGAAAATTAAAAGAATTTTTAATACATTTATCCTTTCAGCACGGCGCTGTGTTTTAACTAATATTTTCAAAATACAACAGTACATTTGATCGGAGAGTTAGCAGCAACCATTTCTTAAGTGATTTCCTGATTCATAAGTACAAATACATTCCGATGTGACTTCTTGAAAAATATGGTCCCTTGAAATCGAATAACTTCTCATAAAGTAAAGCGACTTTAAGACAAATAATAATGCAAATATTTTGAAGGTATTTCACCACAAATTAATATGATGTCCGTAATGAGATATTAAATTATCAATAAACGGTCATTGGTTTATACATAAATACATTAAATGTTAAATTTAATGAATTGTCCAACGTCGGCTCACACGTTTTCCAAAATGTAAACAATTCTAGAAATTTCCTCCAATTGGCGCAACTTTATCTGACCCTAAAATTTGAAACATCATACTCTCTATTCAGCTTATTTTGTTCAACTGACGTTACCAAGAAAAATCAAACTTACTTTGATCTCCTTGAAGAAATTAAGTCATTGATCTGCCATACAAACAGCATTGTGGACAACCATGCGTCTCCATGTTCGTGTGGTGCAGACACATAATGCAACATTTCCATAGACAATTGAGAACTTTCCAAATCAAATTAAATTAGCACTTTTAAAAATAAAATTGCAATTATAAATAAGAATTTTCCATAAAGATATAAAATATTCCACGGAAAAATACAAAATCCATAAATAAATCAATATTGCTTTTAAATTAATTAAATTTAAAAATTTTAAAATAAAAAAATTCAACATAATTATCAATAAAGAGCAATAATAATGGAGTCCAAAATTTTTTTCATCACTGAAAAATATGATGTTGATTTAAACCAATCTTCTTCCTTTTTAATAACTCAACTTTGAATGAAGCACATGTCCAGAATGTGAACTATATTACTCCTGTGTAAATATAATTAATATTTAGACGCCAAAGTCGTATAATACGCCTCAATCATCGAGAACTGATTTGTAACAGAGGAAACATTTGACACAGTTCACGATAAAGTTTAGTATAAAATAAGCACGCCATATATAATTGAACACATTTCTCCCTCGTTTGCAAAACAAAACATCCCCTTCCCTCAAGGCAGGAGTTTCATGTAGCGGAAGTCATTGAATTAGATTTGTGCCTGTTAGCGAGAATGCTAAACAAAGAAAAGAGAAAATCAAGAAATATGTTAAGTACTTCTGGTTGCTCATTAGGACGTTTCTTCAGTTGGATTATTTTTGTGTTGTGTATGTGAACTGCCGGCGCCTATTCGCCATCAAGCCACTTTTGCTTTCCGCCACACACGAAACCGGATGGTGGTAGATGTGCACGGGACGACCTCGCCAGAGGAAGTAGGCAAACTGGTCCCAGAATGAGAAGAAACGGCGACGGCGAAACCAACTCTACAAAAGCCAGGACCTGAGCGCAATCGTCGCTTGAAAATGGCAGATGGAAGCGGTAAACATAATGCAAACGTGTATGGCACCTCATCGTGTGATGGTTTTGCCTTCTGTTGGCGACATTTTTCTGGGAAAACAGCCGCGGTGGGAACCACTTTTAGTTTGATAGTAACCACCAGCCGTAGTGCAGTTAGATCCTGGAGCGATTTTACAGGATGTGATGTATCGATATTATGAAAATAAGTTCTAGACTGTTTTGTAAGATAAGATGTACCCTGGAAGCACATCCATATGAAAAATTTGAATAAACATCTTCAATCGAAGTCATGAGATTGAACACTACCACCTGGAGAACAGAAGTTCTAGCATATACAGGGCCAAAATGTTCAAGATATTGGAGCTTTTTTTCCTCAGATTTGAATAATTATTCCGCAATAGTCAACACTGAAAATAGGATGCATATGGTGATGTGTTTTAAACTGCTTCTTAACAGAAAAGTTATCGGCTTTAATCTGGATTTTGCCTACTGACGATATATATGTAAACGTCACAAGCTTCGGCACTGGTGGCCATGTTCAACCGACAGGTCCACGACCAATTCAGACGGCTGTAGAATAAATTGCGAGTGGCGAGGGCGTGCGCAAAGTGAGATTTATGGGATAGTGACGTTTAGCTGGATACGAAATTTGAATAAAATGAAAATAAATATGAATGGGAAAAAGGCTGCAGTTATATGAATAGGTCCACCGGTGATGGTGGTGGTGTGTGTATAGAAAGCGAAGGGGAAAAACAGCCGGAAATTAGGTTTATGTGTGCCGAAGGTGAATGCTGTTAGCCACTTCACTGTGCCGATGAAAGATCCCTTGATGGAATAATTTTTTATTCGCATGCTAGGTTTGGCTTCCGTGTGAGTTATAGAAATTCGAAGCGTAAAATAAAACCAATGCTGTTTTCTGATCTTCGAGTGCAATACGTGTAGTGACTTTAACAAATTTTCAAAATCATACAAAAAACAGACCACATGGTGAGCTTGATAATCCCAGAAAATATAGTTCTGATTTCTGAATTCTTTTGATATAATGTTGCTCTGATACACGTTTCAGGCCCAATAGATTAAATTTTAATGGTAAATGGTAAGCATTTAATGTTTCTAATTTCTTTCAATTGTACATATCACAAAGAATCGCTCCTCAAAGTGTATACATGCCTGAGCCTATCAAAATAAACGAATTTGGAAAATGTTTCTAATTTAAATGTTTGTAAATAGCTAGACCAGTGGTCCCCTAGAAGGTGTATCTATCAAGGGCACAGAAATTTCGAGCTGTTGAAGGCAGATATTGCAGCAAATTTATTATTTAGTCTAAATTATATTACAGAATATTGTATATTTGAACAAAATATTTTATTTTGGAATCTTTTTATATAAATATGTACTTGTAAGGACATTTCATTCTAAAGGTTTATCGTAGCTGACTTTTAGTCCTATAGGAAGTTCTGGTTGTGGGCACGTTCGGTTATGGGAACTCCCATGTATCTTTTTGACAGATAAGAGATGCTGTCATTCTGACAACGTCATTTGTTTGCTATAATATATTGATGTTTTGTGCTCAATATCAAACGATGGATCTCTACTTGAACTGGAACAAATAAATTTTTCTGCAAGAAAACAACACGAAAGTTTTTTTTGGCCTTTTTCAAAGTGTCATAAATTAAAAGGATTTAATTCAAAAAGTGAGTTCTAATGCGTATTTAATTGTAAATTTAATCTATTTTGAGGCCCAATGTCGATTGCCATCAAATTTAGCGAATTTTTTTTTCTTCTCGTTCCAAATAGGCTGCGAAATTCGGTTATGGGCACCTTTATTGGTTCGGTTATGGGCACCCTCATTTTATTGATAAATCATTCAATATCGTTTTACTTGTCCCAACTTATTTTTAATAACGTTTAAGGCAGTTTTATAATTAGTTTGACATAATTGTTCGAAATAATGAGTTTATTTAATATTTGTTGTTCAGTCTATTCAATACACATACTTTGAACAAAGATTGACTGATTTGTTGCAAAAGTTGCATTCATCGGGGACTATGATCAAATTTATGGCCAAATACTATTTTGAAATGAGCAGACATGAGCATGAGCATGTTGACGCATGACATTAGCAGCACCGTGATTGACTAGAACTTGTGAAATTGTAAGAGAACACAATAAATGGGCTTGGGACTAGCTACCCATTCTCACTGTACACACGTTTCGGGAGCTTCAAAATATCTAAAAGTCAATAACGGCGCTGGCCACGTCCACATGGTCATATAGGAAGGAGGATTGTTAGTCCGACTCTCGTCTGCTAGGAGATCCGAGAACACACACGATTGTCTTTGGGATAGGATATCGTTTTAGTCCAAAGATAATTTATCTGGATTCACTTCGGTAAGTAAGGATGCGATCTATGGATGGAAATAACACTTTGTTCGTCTGAAACTTTCAATTTCTCTGATTTATTCACTCACCGCGCAAACCAGAACAAAATTACGACGACGGCGATCGTTTTGCCTTCCTGCACGTAAAAGCAAATCAGTCTCTTGGCGACTCGATCCGCTGACTGGAGAAACACGACCGGACAAGAAACAAACTTTCACTCTTTTGATTCATTTACTCACCGCGCAAATCAGAAGAAATTACGTGCGGACTGCCGACTGTTTCTACTTCGCAAAAGCAAAATCAAACTTCGACGACCGGCTCGATCTGCTGACTGAGAAACACGACCGGATAAATTCACAACACGCCCTGACATGTTGTACAACTCGACTCCGCCCCAAGTTTTAGTCGGATCAATTTAGTTTGTACGAACCGTCTCGACGAACAGTTGGTACAACTAAAACTCAACAAACGTAATATTAGAATCATTTTCTTTTCATATATGCTGATGTGTTTGGTGCTTTTTCACGAATACTGAATTGATGAATTGAATTGAATGAAATTGGATTGAGTGCACATCGATTAGATTTGAATTGGAATGGGGTTAGAATTAGATTGGTTGGGATTGAATTGAATTTTATTGAACGGAATGGTCATATTATTGGAATTTTAGTGATGATGGATTGGAATGCGATTTGATATTTGTTAAGAGTTGAAAGTGTGAATTAATGAAATCTGTATTGAAATTGATTATTAGCACAGTCCATACAGAAATTCATCCGGATGCTCATCCTGAATTTATCCGGAAGCTTGAAGTTTTCCAGAAGATCCTCGAAAGATTTTTTTTTGAATTCTTCCAGATGTTCCTTTCCGGAATCTTGGTCCAGAAGTTCCTACAGGAATTTTCCGGAAGTTTCTTCTCAGAATCATCCGGAAGTTGCGTAATATCCGCAATTGCTCCGGAAGTTCCTCCAGAAAATAGAATAGGATTGTCCCAAGTTCGTTCTCCAAGACCCTCCGGAATTCCTCCCAACAGTTCTGCTGGAATTCCTCCAGGAAGTTCCTCTGAATTACACCGGAAGTTCCTTCAAGAATTGTTGCGAAGCTCCAATTCGAATTCAACCGGAAGTTCCTCCTGGAATTCCTCCGAAATCCAACTGAAGTTTCTCCGAAATTTCTCCGAAGTTCCTCCCAAAATTCCCTCCGGAAGTTTCACCGAAATTCCTCTGAGCTGCTGTAATTCAAAAAGTGATGTATACGCCATTTTCAAAATGGTGTTAACGAGTAATACCTATCGAGCTCTTCAACAGAAAAAAAATGGAAAAACATGCATGTTGTAAAATGGCGGTTACGTCACTTTTCCAGATTACGGCAGGAAGTTCCTCCGCAATTCCTCCTGAAATTTCTCCGGAAGTTTCTCCCGCACCTTCCGGTAGTTGCTCCTGAATTTCTCCGGAAGTGCCTCCCGGAATTTCTCCAAAGTTCCAAGTTCAAGTTCTTCCCGACCTCCTGCCTTCTTTCCTGAATTCTCCGAAAGTTCCTCTAAAGTTCTTCCCGAATTTCCTCTGAATTTTCTCCCGGAATTCCTCCAGGAAGTACTCTCCAGCAAATTCTTCCGGAATTCTTTCCAGCAATACGTAACTGAACGGCTAATACCGGTTAGTACTTGGATAAGTTGACGGACTAAAACCATTTCGTCATGCGGGCTGACATTTGTACATATTCCGTTTCTCCAGAAACTGTCGGAGTCGAGTCGAGTCATCGTCCAGGATCTCATTACCTATGTAGTAATGCTCGTCGTAAAAGTTGCTCGGGGGCTTACGTCCATCAGCGAGTCCCAACAGAAAATTATTCAGTGTTGTAGTAGTCTCAGAGTCGTTGTCGAGTGGTATTTTGGTTAACGGTGAAAAAATCGTGGAATCTCATCCGATGGTAGACATGGAAGACAAGAGCCGGTAATTGTCTTCTTGACAGAGTAAATCATTCGCTCCCTGCTGCCGCTTTAATAAGAAAACAAATTATAATTTGTATATATTGTGAGACCCTCCTTAGCCGTGCGGTAAGACGCGCAGCCACAAAGCAAAACCATGCTGAGGGTGACTGAGTTCGATTCCCGGTGCCGGTTTAGGCAATTTTCGGATTGGAAATTGTCTCGACTTCCCTGGGCATAAAAGTATCATCGTGCTAGCCTCATGATATACGAATGCAAAAATGGTAACCTGGCTTAAAAACCTCGCAGTTAATAACTGTGGAAGCCCGAGCAGGAGAGATTGGCTCAATAATACCTAATTCTGTTATTGATACCATACTCTGTTATGAACTAGCCCTGCATAAGAGGTAAAGTACCAAAGGAATTATACCAAAAATTAATATGCACAATACTTAAGCCATAACATACTCAGTTATTAAATTGAATTTCAATACCAAATGCATAACCAATGGAGGGTTGGCTGTGTTTGTAAGAAATGCAATTAAATTTAGACTTATTGAAAGCATATCCGGGTTTCACCATGTACATGTAGAACTGAATGCGGACGGAATATTTCATGAAATTCACGGTGTTTACCGCCCCCTTCTTTTGATTTAAATAGGTTTCATGTGATACTCGAAACCTGGCTATCTAAGGCGTCTCAGATTCGTCCACAGCTTATTATAGGTGATCTCAATATACAAAACAACAATGTTGTCATTAGATATAGAAATCTTTTGGAATCATATGGATCGTTATGTACAAACACTTACGTCACTAGACCAGTCAGCTCGAATATTTTAGATCACGTTATATGCGATCTCGAACACGCTTCCGTCCTGCAAAACAACACAATTTATAATATAGTTAGTGATCATCTACCCATTGTATCGAGTTTAAGTTTACCAAAAAAAAGCAAACCAGATGGAGGTCTCAAAGAAAATTATTGGTAACGAGAAACTTAACTATGAATTTTTTAGCTTTCTTAACAGCATTGATATAGTTGATGATGTCAATCAATGCCTGGAAAATATAATTCAAAATTATAATAATATTCTCAGAAATTGTAAAACTATAATAACCAAATCGGTGAATATTAAAGGAATACAATGTCCTTGGATAACCTTAAACCTTTGGCACCTAATAGAACTAAAAAACAAATATTTGAAAAGATCCAAACGTAATCCGAACGATCTGCACTTTAAATCATTGTTCGATCACATTTATAAAAAAAGTCGAAAACAACATGTAATAATATATTCGGAAAAAATAGAAAGCCTACTCAAGCTTCCCTAAAAAGCAATGGTCAATATATAGTAGAAGATGACGAAAAATGTGAATTGTTCATTTCTTTTGCATGTGGGAGCTGAACTGGCTGACGAAATTCCTCTTTATGAACGAGGAGATCCTCTGTTTAATGTGAACGCAATACGAGAATCAATTTATTTAGCACCATGTACCCCGAATGAAATAATCAACATAATTGCTACACTAAAGTTAAATAAAGCTCCTGACCCGGACAATATTCCGACTCATATAGTGAAATCAAACGCCTAGTCCTTTTCCTACATTTTGAGCCAATGTTTCAATAAAATGATTGCAACTAGGGAGTATTCCGATTGCATGAAAAAAGCCAAGGTGACACCTATTTTCAAATCTGGGGATCCAAATTTACTGGATAACTATAAACCCATATCAACACTCTCAATTTTTAATAAAGTCTTTGAGAAGCTATTGACAAACATACTGATAGATTTTTTTGATATGCATAATTTAATTTACACTCACCAATACGGCTTCAGGTCTGCTTGACGTCAACTGCAATTACAGAATTGGTTGACTATTTAAATAAGGAAATTGAGGCAAAAAATATGGCTGGAGCACTCTTCATTGATCTGAAGAAGGCTTTCGATACGTTAAATCACGAGATTTTGTTAAAAAAAATTAAGTGCGTGTGGTATAAGAGGAATCGTTCTCAATCTATTCCAAAGTTATTTACCTATTAGGAAACAACATGTTCTGGAGCAATATTGGCCCCTTACTCTTCTTAGTGTACATTAATGACTTGAGTAACCTGCAACTCTTTGGAATACCCACACTATTTGCAGACGATTCTGCTCTTTTTTATCCGAATAAAAATGTCAACTCAATTATAGACAACATTAACCACGATTTGAAAACTTTTAGGAAATACCTACTTTGCAATGAATTTGTTATCTCTAAATATTAAGAAAACGAAATACATGATCTTCAGATCATCAACAAAGCAGCTACCTGAACATTCAAATCCTATACTCAATGATGTTTGTATTGAGAAAGAAGAGTCCTTTAAATATCATGGGAAGCACATGTCAAACAAGTTGAAAAAAAAGTTGCAAGTTTATGCAGTATTTTAAGCAGAGTACATAGCTTTATTCCTAAACATGTTCTTTTGAAATTCTATTACGCACATATACATTCTCAGTTGCAATACATCGTATCAGTATGGGGTCGAGCATGCAAATCCAGATTAATGCGGCTGCAAGTATTACAAAACAGATGCCTTAAAATTATGTTTGAACTGCCTCATCTGCATCCAACTTTTAATCTCTATGCTGATAATTCACACAACATTTTTTTTTTCTTCCTAAGCAATGGAGGGGGAATCTGCTCAACAGACATCCTGGGTTGACCAGGAAGTGCGGGGTTAGGGGCCACCTCCATCGAGGCAGGACTGCATCCCCGACTCGCTAAACCGTTTCCATTGCCGCCAAGCCCATCGTCCCTTCGGTACAACCAGAAAGTAATGCTTCAAAGGAGGGCCAGTGCATAACGCACCCTCGAGGTTAGCTGCGTGTCCTTGCAGCACCGAACATCGTGACTCGCTTTTTTAGAAGAACACCATGGTATCGTGCCAGCGCCTTGCCGGCTTTTCAGGTGGCCTTACCACGCCCTATGTCCTCGGAAGGTGGGCAGGGTCGACTTCGCGCCTGCTTCCCTCTGCACGACTGGTATCAAGAATGATGATGCTGCGTGCACCCCAAATTGACCTTTCTGCGATAGGGCCTATTCGCCAGCACACAGAGGGACTTGCCGACGCGGTGCCTCCGCCTGCCCCAGCCTTGACGAGGACCCCTTTCCGTCCTCGGGCTCGGAACCCGCCCGGTTGACCGACGCCGCGAAAGCGACGATACCATGTTGTTCTTCACGCGGCCACTTGTTCGATAAAAGGATCGAGTTCGACCACAGGGCACCGGTATGACCCATGAAGCCGACTCCAAATCCTTGGACCACCTCTTATTTGCGCCTGAACTAGCCATTCCTCGAGTCCACGCGCCACCTTCTGTGTAGCTCCGAGACGATTTGGACGATAGCCGATAAAACGGCGTTCCAGCCAACTTCATCTTTACACATCCTCCGGACTAGGTTGTCCGGGGTAGTGTCCAGACCACATGTGGCAAGCATGTGGTCACGCATTGTGCGAAAACGCGGGCACACGAACAACACGTGTTCCGCCGTTTCCTCTAAACCTACGCACATCGGACACTCGGGCGAGGCCGAGTGTCCGAACCGGTGTAGGTACTGTCTGAAGCAACCATGGCCTGTAAGGACCTGGGTCAGGTGGAAAGTGATTTCCCCATGGCGCCTCTTGACCCACGAATCTATCTCCGGTATCAACCTATGTGTCCATCTACCCTTAGTGGAACTGTCCCACGCACGCTGCCATTTGACCATTGAGGCCAACCTGACAGCCCTACGGATGCCTCTCGTGCCGCGCATTTCGAAGCACTCTATGTCTTCACCGATAACGATGTCAATAGGCATCATACCGGTTATGACGCAAAGTGCATCGTGCGACACGGTATGGTACGCGCTCGCAACTCTTAGGCACATGAGCCTATCCGTACGTTCTAACTTCGTTCTGTAGCAGTTAATACGCAGGGCCGTGCCCTGCTGGCCCCCATACCTCAGTATGGACAGAGCAACGCTAGCCAGAAGCTTGCGCTTGCTGGCATAAACCGCAGAGCTATTGGACATCATCCGGGACAATGCCGCTATAGCTGTGGAGGCGCGCTTGCAGGCGTAATTGACGTTGTTCCTTTCCGGAGGTGCAAATCTTACTGAGCGTCTGTTCTCCATGTCAGGATCGGCTCACAACAGCGTCTGTTCTCCATGTTAGAAGCGGCTGATCATCGTCCGAGTGCTAGCGAGGGACTCTAAGTGAAACTGTGCACCATGGTCCACCGGGAATAAAGAGGAATGGTCCTCCGGAAATTTAGGGGGTTTGGTGTCAGGCGCTGCAAGCCAGCCTTTAAAAAAAACATACGCAACGAACAATCAACAAGAGAGTACGGACCGGAACCATCGGCGAATACCACTGCGATGAAAAGGAACTAGCGATTGGAAACTCGGTTCGTGGAACTGCAAATCTCCTAACTTCATCGGGAGCACACGCATACTCGCCGATGTGCTGAAGGACCGTGGATTCGGCATCGTAGCGCTGCAGGAGGTTTGGTGGAAGGGATCAATGGTGCGAACGTTTAGAGGTAATCATACCATCTACCAGAGCTGCGGCAACACACACGAGCTGGGAACAGCTTTCAAAGTGATGGGTGGCATGCACAGGCGCGTGATCGGGTGGTGGCCGATCAATGAAAGAATGTGCAGGTTGACGATCAAAGGCCGGTTCTTCAACTTCAGCATAATCAACGTCCATAGCCCATCATAGGAGATTTGAACGCTCAGGTGGGCCAAGAGGAGGAGTTTAGACCGACTATTGGAAAGTTCAGCGCTCACCGGCTGACGAACGAAAACGGCCTACGACTAATTGATTTCGCCGCCTCCAAGAATATGGCCATTCGCAGCACCTACTTCCAACACAGCCTTGGTGTCGGTACACCTGGAGATCACCACTGCAGACAGAATCACAAATCGACCACGTTCTGATTGATGGACAGCACTTCTCCGACATTGTCGACGTCAGGACATATCGTAGCGCTAACATCGACTCTGACCACTATCTGGTGATGGTTAAACTGCGCCCAAAACTATCCGTCATCAACAATGTTCGGTACCGACGAGCGCCGCGGTACGACCTAGAGCGACTGAAGCAACCTGATGTCGCCACTGCATACGCGCAGCATCTCGAAGCAGCGTTGCCGGATAAGGGTGAGCTCGATGGGGCCCCTCTTGAGGTCTGCTGGAATACAGTCAAAGCAGCCATTAACGACGCAGCGGAGAACAACGTCGGGTATATGGGTCGAAGTCGACGGAGCGATTGGTTCGACGAAGAGTGCAGACAGATTCTGAAGGAGAAGGACGCAGCGCGGACGGTCGCGCTGCAGCAAGGTACCCGGCAGTGATGGACTTTCGTGCCTGTTGTTCAACATTGCGCTAGAAGGTGTCATCCGGAGAGCCGGGGTACGATTTTCAACAGATCCAGTCAATTTATTTGCAAAGCGGATGACATGGACATTGTCGGCCGAGCATTTGCAAAGGTGGCAGAACTGTACACCCGCCTGAAACGTGAAGCAACAATAGTTGGCCTGGTGGTGAATGCGTCAAAGACAAAGTACATGTGAAACGAATGCTTTTTGGAATTGTGACCTACAGCAGCTTATGCGCCACTCACCAATGGTGAGACTGCTGAGGCTGTTAATGGCCCGGCAGAGGCTCTTTTTCTAGGGCGGGTTGAATATCCTCAAACACCCAATCACACTTAGCGAACCACAAAGTAGGCTTCAAACAACACCAAACTGAACCGACTTATTTAGGAAAAAAGAATAATAATAATACAAACTATCAAAAGGATAAGGCTGAATGAGACTTATTTCTAATTATACCAATTTCAATTCAAACCGCATAATTCGTTAACCCTCTAATTGGTGGCGGCCTAGATTTTCAAGTCCTGTTTATTGGTTCCAATATTCAATACAGAGGCCTATCTCACTTGAAGGTGACGTCACCACTATTTGGTTTGGATTCCTACACTAGATTATAGATACTTAATGCTAATAATATGTACAATAAAAATCTCTGACCTTTTTCCATCTGCAAATTTCACGAAGTCACGTTGAATATTCCGGCTATAACTCCTGGGTTCCGCGAATCCACCGATGAGCTGCTGCCACGTGGCCTTGCTTCGCATGCGCATGCGGCTGTGCAGTTGCAATTGTCGTCCACCGAACCGCGCACCTTTCTACTCCGGACCTCTGTTGTCGAGAAGGGTCCGTTTTCTCACTACGCTCTAGTTTACCAAGATGTGTATGTTGGGGTTGCCTAACTAACAGGGGCAAACATAACCGTGATCCACTTTGCGCGCGATTAGACGTGCGATGTTATGATGACGTCATCAGACAATTGTGCAACCAGTCGGAATGCTCAAAGTTATGTTGCGAGGGAGCCTTGGCCGATGTCGCGTGGCAAAGGGAAAGCTTGCGTGAGCGTCCACAGAGAAATAGGGATGTGCAATTTGCGGGGTGTCTGCGCACAGGGTGGTTTATCGAACCGCAGATCTTTGTCAAATTCGGAACCAGCACTAGCACCCGTGGAGACCAGCGGGAATAACCTGGTCGATCGAATATTTATAAATTTCACGATTCAGCTGATAGGATTTTTTTAGAAATAAGTTTTCTTACCTTATAATTTATCGCAAATTATAATTAGTAAATGCAAAGCGATTTTCAAAATGGCTTCCTTAACAATTGCACTCAATCTACAAAATGGACAATTCCTATTAAAACTGATACACTTTTTTTTATCTAAATATTCTTTCACCTGCACTACAATCTTTGTATATTTAATTACAATTTTCAATTGCTCAACTAGCAATAATTTTCTTATAGCACTTCAACGAAGTATAACTTTTGTTGGAATAATTGTTTGGAATCTTTTTAAGCACACCGATTAAGAATTGTCAACGAATCGCACGAGAATAAACTTATGATGGAAATTTAGTTTTTAAAAACCCCCAAATTCTGCGCACCTATTTTTAAGAGAACGCAATTGGTAACACCCCATCTCATTCTGCCTTGTATAATAACTGTCTAGAAATCGGAATCTCATTCTACCACGGCATAGTATATATCCTATACAATTAGGTAGAAGTTCCTTAAAAATATTTGGGTGTCCAGTTCAATTTGCTCTTTTTTAATTCTCTCGGTGGTCAGCTGAGTGGTCATACGTGGAGAAACTCACGGCACAATCTAACTAAGCTTTAACAAAAAAGCTTCAGATGTCTCAGCCATTATTCGAGATGGCGCGTAGGTTGCAAAAGGGTCTTAAAGCTCCATAAGCCGGTACACGGAGATAAATATTTTGTTGAAGAAAATAATTGTTACACATGCTTGTGGGCGGAACCGAGCGCGACAGGGCCTGCCTGGGAAGCAGTGTTACGATAGACGGGGATACCTTCGAGGTGGTCGAGGAATTCGTCTACCTCGGATCCTTGCTAACGGCTGACAACAACGTTAGTCGTGAAATACGAAGGCGCATCATCTGTGGAAGTCGGGCCTACTACGGGCTCCAGAAGAAACTGCGGTCGAAAAAGATTCGCCACCGCACCAAATGTGTCATGTACAAGACGTTTATAAGACCGGTTGTCCTCTAAGGACATGAAACATGGACAATGCTCGAGGAGGACTTGCATGCACTCGGAGTATTCGAGAGACGGGTGCTTAGGACCATCTTTGGCGGTGTGCAAGAAGACGGTGTGTGGCGGCGAAGAATGAACCATGAGCTCGCCCAACTCTACGGCGAACCCAGTATCCAGAAAGTAGCTAAAGCCGGAAGGGTACGATGGGCAGGATATGTTGCAAGAATGCCGGACAGCAACCCTGCCAAGATGGTGTTCGCTTCCGATCCGGCAGGTACGAGCAGCGAGCGAGATGGGCAGACCAGGTGCAAAACGACTTGGCGAGCGTGGGGCGTATCCGAGGATGGAGAGATGCGGCCTCGAACCGTGTATTGTGGCGTCAAATTGTTGATTCAGTGTTATCTGTTTAGATGTAAACTAAATAAATGAAATGAAATGAGCTTAACATTTTAAAAATTTTAAAGTGAGGTAAATAGATGAATGATGAATGAATGAATAAATAAATGAATGACACAAATTTTCCAAATTTTTGAGCAATAATTAAAATTAAAATAATAACATTAACAATTATGTTTTAATATATGTAGCATTGAAGAACTGTAAAGCTGATCCAAGGAGCTGATTCTTTTCAATGAGCTGAACGGATCAGATCCGCTCACTGTAATGAGCTGTTTTGCCCATCTCTAGCGAGCCAGCTATAGATTCACGGTGACAGTCGAATAATTTCAAACAATTTAACCTACCTATATCTCAGCTCAAATAAAAAAATAATGGAAAGAGTTCTTTGATTTTTGCAGCCGCCAGGACTTACGAGTTATAATCGATTTCAGTTCGAGCGATGATAACTCATAAAACCGTCGCATTTTGACAATTTTCCAACATTACTCGTTAAATTGATCAACTCTTAGCATGTACAAACACAGCTGATCCCAAGACGATTCGATCAGTGAGAAAATCTTGAAAATCGGTCCAACCGTTCGTGAGTTATATTGCATCAAAGGAAATGCAAACTCATTTTTATATATAGAAGATATTTTTTTTCTTCAATCAATATACATACAAACCTACAAATGTGGTCGATTATTTTACCCAACCGGCGTATTTTGAACAAATTTCTAACAAACAAAAAGTTAGACATAACAGCTAAATAGGGGAATGTTGATCATATTTTTAATGGCAGATTGACTTCAATGAACTTTATTTTACTTTAACTTTATTTTAATTCATAATTGCATAATACATTCGCCTTTTCATTTTTTCATTGAATTGCGGTTCTATACGTGAGTTCAAAGTTTGAAACAAATTGTTTTACTATATTATCCAACTTTTTGGCATCCGTAGAAAACTGTTGCCGATATCTATGAGAATTTATTTTTATACTAGCTGACCCGGCGAACTTTGTCTCGCCCAAAACTGATCAATTTGCTGATATATTTTTTTACGTACACAATTTATCTAAAAAACAAACCGGTTTTTCAAAATGATTTTTCCTTTTTTGACATTAATTTATCATGACACTTTTCGAATTAATTTAGTAGCCAAACCAAAATTAACAAAAATCGATCTTTCCGTTATCTGATGATAATGTCAACTTAGATGACATGATTTGAAATTATCATACAAAATGCACGACAAACCATTTCATCGGAGAGATTTTATTTCGATTGTCAATTTTTTTCAAAAAGAAAGGGATATAAATTAGCAAAAATTGAGCTGTCTATTCTTGAGTGATGCGCGGTCGTACAAATGCCAACTTTGTTTTATATATATATATAGATGATCAAAATTGAAAAAAATCATGCAAAATTGTACGAAAAACCATTTCAACGAAAAGATTGGGCATTGATCTTTAAAGTATTCCATTTCATCTTAACATTTTTCCTCGTAAATAGAAGAAGAAAAGGGATATAAATTAGCAAAAATTGGGATGTCTATTCTTGAGTGATGCGCGGTCGTACAAATGCCAACTTTGTTTTATATAGGGGGAATGACGGCTTTGGCAGGATTTGTTCTATTATTGTCAGGGGTTTTTTTTATGACTGATTATGCTCAAATTTGGCCTAAGAATATTGTGGCCAAATTTCATGAAATTCGGTCGACAAAAACCCTTCCGGCACAATAATAGAACAAAACCTGCAAAAGCCGTCTTTTCCCCTATATAAAGACTACTATTTTTCAATAATTCGATGTATTTTATGAACTATTGGTTTTGACAACCCTAATGAGTGAACGAATCAAATTCGTAATAACTGACAGAAAAATGCTGTGTTTATTTTAATTAATATGTAGCAGAGCGATTTGTTTAATGCTTGCTATTTGCATCGCAAAGAAGCTTTGCGCATCAATGAGAGGCACAGAACTCCCTATATGGTACATGTTTTTATTCAAAATTGTCATATTTGACATTCTAAAATATTGTATTGTAAAGTATCATTTGGTACATGATGCGCACTTACTTATATATAACATGATTTGATTTCTTGCTTTACACGATGCTTCACAAGCACGATTCGGTTTAGTGGTGGTCCGCCGATTTATCATAGAGAATTCACTAAAATGAAACTTGTTCCCTGTAATAGAAGTAACACAGAATAACCAATTTAAAAAACTTTCAATAAATATTCAATATTCTATATGCGATGAAAAACATACGATTTTGAAAAGTATCACGCCGCGTGCTTATTCGCAAGTTTATGCATTTACAGTTACATCAAACAACTGAAAACCGAAATTTTAATCCCCAAAATAGCGAAGCGATAAGTTCAAACTGTGCTTAGCACATACGCTTATGTTGATTTGATCAATGTGAAGTCAAATGAATGCTAAATAAGTATCATTTACACGTTCCCACTTTCATGCATGTCCTCATTTCGCATCCAATTCAAGCAACGTACACTTATACATCGTATACTGATAAGAAAATTATTTTGAGCTTTTCAGTGGAATGTCTTCACTTGTCATAAGACGAGTTAATACAATCCCATTGAATTCCACCACTTAATTGTATCTTGACAGATACGTATTTCGACCTCAAATGTAAGGCCGTCTTCAGTGTCTCGCACTACCACAATTACCACACACGCGCATTAGAAGAATGTTTACTCATAGACAGGATTCACTCAGAGCTGATCACTGATTTCTCTTCTGCTGAAAGACGTCGAAAATAGCCTTTTCTAAGTAATCGCCTAATCGGACATCTTCGTTCGAATTGCAATAGCCAACTAAAGTTCTCGTTTCATTCTCTGGAGTACGTCTTCGAGGTAGCATGCCAATTAGTGTGACGAATGTTTATCTACCAGATATAATGGGTCGTATGAATAAAAAGTAGTAAGTTCGACTTTACTACCTTTTCAGTAGTAAACGTCACTTGTGGAACATGTTCGTATGAATAAAAGAGACTTTACTACACTACACATTTCGAACATACTACAAACAACTGATTCGGTATGAATAAAACAAGAGTTTACTATTAATTGCATATTATTCGGCAACTCGGCCGTACGAAAACTATTTTTTTGTTAAATATCTTGGCTGTGCATATGCACAGCCAAGATATTTAACAAGAGTTTACTACTGATTTCTTGTAGTCTGCTCAAGACGTTGCTACTCATGTTTCAAATGCAGATTATTCATCAGAATCGAAGCGAATCGACTTTGTTCTTGAAAATAGAAGTCCAATTTAGGGAAAGCAAACAAAACAGACATGTCTTTTGTTGATTAGCCGCAAAAAATTATGAAATCATCACCGTCATCATGGGGTCTATTTTGTTTTGACGTTTCTCCATGTAGTAAATGGTAGTAAACTGTAGTAAAGGCTAAGTACGAATGTAGCCATAAGTTCGAAATTTTTTTTATTCATATCAAACATGTAGTTTTCTCTGTGGACTTTATTTTTGAGTAGATACTACAAGCATTGAGTTTTGCTACTTTTATTCATACGACCCAATATGTGAGTGATTTCATTAACGATTCAACCTCCCCTCTTTTCCTTCTGAGGGGCATGAAAGGGCCTTCCGGCTTGAGGAAGTTCAAGATCGGACCTCCAAAATGTCGCCAAACTTGAAGCATACGAGTCCACATACCTGAAACCTTTCAACAATGGGTAACCCACTTTTTACAACGGTCTGGGAGCAATAATTGTCCAAATCAGGCTATAGTCCAAGCCTCTCCTTGCATATTCTCCTGAAGGCCATGACGGTGCTTTTTCAAAAGATATTTACAACTGTAGCTTTCTGTGCGGTACGAGAGCGAATTTACCAAAATATCACGGAATGTTTCCAAGGTTTTCGAGCGGCATCTAAACGAGAAGCTCGAGTCTGACGGAACCGGATCCTACTTCGTCGGTCTAGGGGCCGCCCTTCCAAACGCTTTCTAGTATGGTAAACACGGTGACTTAATATCCTTTAACATCTCGAATACGTTCAATCGTAAGTGGCCACCAGTATTGCAGCATTAAGCGAATGCGGATTTTCGGGTAGGTCCTGATGCACTTGTACGGGTCTTCCGTTTCCTACCCTTGCGGCGAAATGACGCTTTCGGTCTAATAACCCTTTCGGCCAAACGACCCTTCCCCGAACTAATACGGCAAATTTGATGTGTTTTAATCAATCCCTTGCAATTCAAGACTAGTCTATTGATAAGCACATGTGAAGCCTTTTTAGTATTATACAACCATTGATCAAGATTTATCTATTCGTTTAATATGAAATGTTCACAGGCTGCTTTGCCCTGATGGAAGATAAACATCAATGTTCCGTTGTGAGCAATTAATGGTAAAAGCACTGCGAAGTTGCAATAAAATTTACAACTTGTTGAAAATGTAATTAAATTACTTGCTTAGGTAAATAGCTATTTTGAGCGGAGTGCTGCTCGGGCCGGTCTCTTAAAAGAGCAAACTACTCCCTCACTGTTGCAATTTACGGTCCACCAGTAGCTTTTTCCGACAGCGTATTCGTTCCGAAAGTTTACTTTTCAATTTAGCCTCTCTCACTTTGAAATAATATTATTTAATTTAATTAATTTTGTCAGTTATTGTTACCATCTTTTGCCATTGCCACTGCTCCCGCCCACATGGTTCCGCCGCACCGTCTAACCCGTGGCGATGATAACCATGATAGCGACAACGACGGCAGACAGCCAAGCTAGTTTCCTTTTTACCATCGGGAGAGACGCGTTCACTATGACGAAGATAGCACTTTTCCTTTGCACTGCGGAGGCAGCTTCTTGCCGTGTGTCTCGCAGAATGCCTTTGGCAGATATACTATTAGTGTTTTCCGTGGGTCTGCTCGTTACTGACATTGCCTCGAATCGCTAGGGTGAATGCTCAAGTTCAATAGAGATTTATTTGTCTCTCTTTGTCGAATGATTTCGTTTAATTGTTAACAAGAAAACAAATCCTAATCCATTTTCGTTCAATGTAAAGTGTTTATCTAAAATTACTACATTCGCAACAGTAACAACTCCCCTAGAACATCGTTTTCGATTTAGTCGTCAAGGTCTAGCGTTGCTGCCGGATGGTGGAATCAACGAACGATTTTTCCATAGCAGATAAGAGCAATTACCACATGCCAACCAGAAGCCAACTCAGCATGGCAATCCAGTTTGAGGAAAATTGAAATTGAAATTTTACAACTTCTATGCGAAACGATGCGGAAAGTGATCGGTTGCTAAAGTAGTAAAAAAAATATCTGCGATGGATGAGCGATTTATGTTAGAAACAATTCCTCGGAGTGAAATCAATTTGCACCGATGGCGGATGTTTGGTGAATTGAAAAACTTGTTTAGATCGGTGTTGTGAAAATAACAATTTATTAAAATTCGAACATCGACATGCATTTGAGATGTCATATTTAGTTCAGCATGGATTGGCTGAACCTATTTATGAATGCAATATGCGATTCGCTGATGATGAAAAGAGTTGGTGAAGTGAGAAAATATAGAACCATTGCATGTAGAAAACCATTTTTACCTTGCTTTTGTGAACAAACACTTTGGTTTGATCGATTCTGTTAAATAAAAACGAATTTTTACTAAAACTAATTCTGATAGAAAGCCTATTTTATATTTGGTTTATTTAAAATAATGGGAACATTACCAACATGCTTGAGGTACTCCGGATATAATTTAAATTGGATCTGATTTTCTATCTTCAGATTTGATAATACTCTAACGGATTTCAAGCAATGCCCATCCTATCAAGGTGAAACATTAAAAATTATTAATAATCAGTCAGTGGTAGTCGACCGACTCTTAAAAACCGGAAAAGTGTGTTGGATCTGAATGCGTGAAATGAAGGCCCATCTCACGATAATTTCGGATACAGGATTACCGGATTGCCAGATTTATCGATACGAATAAAGAAATATTCTTCCATTCTATGGAAAATTTGCCAGTTTAATGGTTTTAACCTCAAGTTTGGTTATTGAATAACCAAAACAAAGAAGCTGAGACCATTGAAAACCCTTTATAAGTTTGCACTTTACCAAATTGCACCGGATGTGGTAGAAGCACTTTCGTAATTTGAATATTGAATTAAATATAAATAGATTGCGAAGTAGCTAACAACAACATGACCGAAGTATTTACCCCCGCGAAAATGTAAAAATATCCTATCCGCAAACACTCTCTAGTAAAAGAGTAAACATCAAATGTTCAGAAGTCAAATCAACTATCCAACGGAGCGGAGCCAAAAAGCCAAAACGTTTCTGTTTATTTATTCGATTTCAGAATGTCAATATTTGTGCACGCGCTCACACAGACGACAGGAGCCATTTATCGCGTGTTGTTTCCGGGGAATTAAAACGGTGAGCAGCAGCGCACAGTTCCAAAGAGTTCGCGCGATGTGGAAGGATAGCAGTGCTTCTCGCCCGTCCGTGCCGGCATGTAATCGATTTATTCCCAACTTGTTCGATTTTGTCGTCTACCGGTGCTCCATTTTCTCTGGCGCCATCGCATCGTACCAAATGGCAGCACTATAGCAGTATTCAACGAGACTGTAAGACATCCTGTCGAAGCTAAACATAAAACACACAGAGTTGAAAGCTTTTACCTGATGTTAAGCTACTGTATTCCTAATCTATGAACACCTCTATTACACAAACTAATTGGAAGTTCTTGCATTAGCAGGCGTCTTTTCTTCCTTATACGTGAAATCACTAACGCTGTAGACGATTAGGGAAAGCTTCCGTTGAATTTCGTGATAAATGATACCATTTACCATAAATTATGAGGCTTTCATTACGTTAATAATAATTCCAAAACGTTCTGCCACCCTTTAGCTTAGGCCGCAGCACTTTAAGGCGTTTCTTTTCCCATGGGGCGACCGCCGTCTAAAGCGTCGAGAGCGGCAGCTCTGTTCAGGGTGCTATTTATACAGACTGGCTACAGTCTTTGCATAGCGATGTATCCGAAGGTCTTCTAACTATGCCCAGGGTAACAAAAACGAAGCAATTATTTAGCACAAAGTAAAAACTTCACCATTGAGGAAAATGTTGTTTGAAAAAATCTGGCAGCCTAATTATTGGGTAAATGGGGAAATATATTTTCTCTTTTTATTTTTCTTACATTGAAATCTTTGAACAGATTGCTTATGCACCTTAACATTTACCAATCGTATCACTTTTATCTTTTATCAATCGTATATTTTGTAACACAAGTATTCTTGAATCAAGCAGTCTTGGTCTAAGTTCACAAGCAATTTCACAGAACTCCACTCCACAGTCTTGAAGTATTTTTGATCAATAGGTCCAAATTTTTTGAGGCATTTTTGACCACAGTCCACAGATTTTGAGGCATTTTTTACACGTGTCAAACCATCTAGACTCCTTGATATTGAGTTGGACGGGTAGTCTTATAAATACCAACGTCGACCGACGGATGGGGTATTATTTGTTCTGATTGTTCATAAAGATTTTTAACAAATAACAGAAAAGATCATACAGATTTTGAGATATTCAATGGTTGCATAAGTAACTTTGACAGTGGAGGCAGATGAACTTCAAAGTATTATCGTCCTCCGGGCTTTCTAAAACAAATAGGCATTGGTGTGGTGAGAACATTTACCAACACTTTGTGTGCGAGAAAGCAAAAACTTAAATCAATAGAATATTGAAGATCTCGACGGGAACGTTAACACTTGTTTCGATCTACTTCTGCCAGATAGCGTGGCTATTATGGTTTCAGTGGCAAGTTTCTAACCATCATGCCATGAACAATCCTGCTCTGGTTCAGTGCCAAACAAGGGGAAAAAGTCCACCGGAATAATAAAAAAAACTTGTTCTGCCAGAGCGTAAAATGGCAGCAAAAATTCCTTTTAGTACTGACGCTACTAAATAGTTTCGAGAACGTGTTTTCGTTAAACGAAACTTCGTGATAGAATTCAATAAAACTAAACTTGAACTCACCACCATGGGAGCAATTCCATTCTAACGGCAAGTTTTCAGCCCAGGATAAAAATGGAAACGAATCGAGGAAGGGATTAAAAGACAGCATTCGTGCTCATTGCACAACACCACCCACAATGCCAACGCTTGAGGTTAGTTTCGTGTTTTTGCCCCCGGTAGTTTATGGGAATCTTTTACTCCGTATTTCCCCACGGTTCACCGCTTCTTCTACGTGGCCGTAATCCTTTGACAGGAACGTGGAGCTTCTTTCGTCGCAAAAAAAAAGCAATTTTACCCTTCTGCCTCTGTGTGCTGTTCAGCAGCAGCTATGCGGTACGATGCGGTTGCAACCAAATTCTGGAAAAGTAGGACACCACCCGACAAAACCGACCTACGGGAAAAAAAACCCTAAAACAAAACCAATGCACCGACAGGAGAAAAATACCCATTATTAGCAATATCCCACCCTCGGAACGCCGGCTTCTTCGTACTTGTTTCTTTAAGGGAATTTGTTCTTGGGGTGTTATAGACAGTGATTGTTCAAAGTCTAGTGTGATTTTATGTTTCACGAAAGTTTTTGTATTTTTTGGAATTCCTCAAAGTTAAAAGACAGTTTTGGATTTAATTGAGTTTATAATATCCAAGTTTTGGTAGGGTTCTCAATTCGCATCAAGGATTCTCGTTTATTTACAAAACTTGAACCTGCGTGTAATGTCCGTTTTAAAAAATGTCGTTGAACTGTTTTTGTAGATGTGATGGGAATGAAAAATTCTAAACCTGTGTGGTACAAACCTGGAAATGTACAAAACTTGATAATTTTTTTGATACAAGACGTCCGGGTACAAAATTCATAAGTTTCATTGAATTATGTTATCAATAATAAAAGGTAAAAGTAATTAAAAGGTGCTTTACTTTTCCATGAACAGTACAATCTTTTAATAGTTGTGAGGCTTTGTTTTTCTCTGTTTTCTGCCACAAAATAAAATCTGTAGAGATGTCTTGGCAACGGATGCGTTTCTTTTTGATAAAGTATTGTTGTTGCATCAACGATCCAGCTGCAATGAATTTAAAAATTAAATTTAAACATTCCAAATATTTTTTTGAGTGTAAACCAATATTTATGTTTTCATAGCACTGAAACAACTAGGTAAGGCCGAAACCCATCTGGCCGGAAATTATTTGGCCGAAATGGTCGTTTTACAGAAAAGGCCATTTCCCTGAAAAATCCGTTTGATCAAACAGAGCCTTTAGCAGAAAGTGCAGTTTGGCCGAAATGGTTGTTTGGCAGAAAAAGCATATGGTCGAATTTGAATGGTTTTCTTATTCTTTTCATTGATACTATTTCTTTCACTCAATATATATACAATAATTAGTTCAGTATAAAATTGTCTTCCAACCAAAATTCGTTAATTATTGGCCGAAAATTTAATTTCGACCAAATGATCATATGACCTAATGTCTATTCGATGTCATGTCAAATGACGAAACATCATTCGACTAAATTTATTTTGACCGTGTGGTATAGATTCATCGTAGTCGGTTAGTGAGGTTCATCAAAGTCGATATCCAGCCAGGAATAGTCTCGGAATATTCACCGTTTTCGTATTATTTATTCTTTTTATGAACCCATCATTCTATGTCTAAATCATTTTTTAATTGTTAATGACTAAAGTTCTTTCCTTTCAAATATCCATTCGACGGAACGTCATTAAACTATATGTACACGCAAAAAAAAGCGTTCATGAATTCATGAACTAACAAGTTCACGGTGTATTTTTTCGTGAATAACAGCCACGGATTCGGGAACAAAGTCACGTTTTCTGGAACGTTCTGGAAAACGTGACAGGTGTTCCCGAATCCATGAATTAAATCACGGTGTATTTTTGCTGGTTCACGAATTCGGGAACGCTTTTATTTGCGTGTACCAAGATTATAAATTCTAAAATCCACTTTCGACCAAATGTCCATTCGACATAATGTTTTTTCGGCCAAATGTCCTACACCTCTAGTGGATTAAAAATTCTTTTTCCACAAAATGTCTCTTCGACCAAATGTCCATTCGACTAAATGCCCTTCGAAGAAATGGTATACATTATTGTTATTTATTATTCATTCAGACTAAGGCCGAAGTGGCCTGCGCGGTATATAAGAGTCTTCTCCATTTGGCTCGAACCATGGCTACACGTCGCCAACCACGCAGTCTACGGAGGGTCCGCAAGTCATCTTTCATCTGATCGATCCATCTTACCCGCTACGCACCTCGCCTTCTTGTGCCCATCGGATCGTTGTCGAGAACCATTTTCACCGGGGTACTGTCCGACATTCTGTCTACGTGCCTGGCACACCGCAGTCGTCCTATTTTCACGGTGTGAACGATGGATGGTTCTCCCATCAGCTGATGCAACTCGTGGTTCATTCGCCTCCACCACGTTCCGTCCGCCATAGATGGTACGCAGCACTTTCCTTTCGAAAACTCCAAGTACGCGTTGGTCCTCCACGAGCACCGTCCAGGTCTCGTGTCCGTAGAGGACTACCGGTCTAATGAGCGTTTTGTAGATTGTCAGTTTGGTACGGCGGCGAACTCTATTCGATCGGAGCGTCTTGCGGAATCCAAAGTACGTACGATTTCCAGCCAATATGCGTCTCCGAATTTCTCTGCTGGTATCATTTTCGGCAGTCACCAGTGAGCCCAAGTACACAAATTCTTCTACTACCTCGATGTCGTCACCACCGATGCAAACTCGCGGTGGGTGGTTCACATTGTCTTCTTTTGAACCTCTTCCTATCATGTACTTCGTCTTCGACGTGTTGATGACTAGTCCGATCCGCTTGGCTTCCCTCTTCAGTCTGATGTAGGCTTCCTCCATCTTCTCAAAGTTACGTGCCATAATATCTATGTCGTCGGCGAAACCAAATAGCTGGACGGACTTATTGAAAATTGTACCACTCGTGTTAATCCCTACTCATCGTATTACCCCTTCTAAAGCGATGTTGAATAGCAGACACGAAAGACCATCACCTTGCCGTAACCCTCTGCGGGTTTCGAAGGGACCCGAGAATGCCCCTGAAACTCAAACTACGCACATCACCCGATAGGGGGCCCTCCTTAGCCGTGCAGTAAGACGCGCGGCTAAAAAGCAAAACCATGCTGAGGGTGACTGGGTTCGATTCCCGGTGCCGGTCTAGGCAATTTTCGGATTGGAAATTGTCTCGACTTCCCTGGGCATAAAAGTATCAACGGGCTAGCCTCGAGATATACGAATGCAAAAATGGTAACTTGGCTTAGAAACCTCGCAGTTAATAACTGTGGAAGTGCTTAATGAACACTAAGCTGCGAGACGGCTCTGTCCCAGTATGGGGATGTAATGCCAATAAGAAGAAGAAGAAGAACATCACCCGATCCATCGTCGCTTTGATCAACCGTGTCAGTTTATCCGGAAATCCATGTTCATGCATTAGCTGCCATAGCTGGTCCCGATCGATTGTATCATATGCGGCTTTGAAGTCGATGAATAGATGATGTGTGGGCACGTTGTACTCGCGGCATTTCTGCAGTACTTGGCGAATGGTGAACACCTGGTCCGTGGTGGAGCGTTCGCCCATAAAACCTACCTGGTACTGCCCCACGAACTCCCTTGCAATTGGAGTTGGTCGACGGCATATAATTAGGGAGAGTACCTTGTAGGCGGCGTTCAGCAATGTGATTCCACGGTAGTTATTACAATCCAGCTTATCGCCCTTTTTGTAGATGGGACACACGACACCTTCCATCCACTCCTGCGGCAAAACTCCTCCCAAATCTTGGTAATAACCCAGTGCAGCGCTGTAGTCAGTGCCTCACCACCGTGTTTAAATAGCTCTCCTGGTAGTTGGTCAACCCCAGGGGCTTTGTTGTTCTTCAGCTGGCCAATCTCCTCCTGGATTTCCTCCATTAACTATATGATCGAAAATGTCGTTTGGCTGAACAAAAGTGAATGCTAAAAGCACCTAACAGTATTAAGTTATTTATAATGATAGTTTAGAAGTGATAAGTGACAAATACAAAGTGAGAAGTAAAACGACTCACTTCTCACTACGCATTTCGATCTTCCACTGGAAAAAAGAAGTGATAAAAGAGAAATAAAAAGTGAGAAGTATAACTTCTCACTACGCATTTCCCTCTTCTCACTGGAAAAAGTGAGTGAAGTGATATGAAAAATCAAAAGTTAAAATGAGATGTAAAAAGTCAGACGTCTCAGCCTTACTTCACACTCCTTATTTCTTACTCCTCACTGAGAAAAGTGAGATATGACACGTGAGAAGTGAGACGTTTCACATCCTGCCTCTTACTTCTCATGTCTCATCTCTTACTCTTCACATGAGAAGTGAAAAGTAGAAAGCAAGAAATGGAAGGTTCGAAATTAAACATATCACTTCTCACTCATCACATCTCGTCTCTCGATTTTCATTTCGCAGTTCTAACTTGTAATATCTCACTTCTTACTATTTACTCCTATTTTTTCGCTTCGCATTTCTTGCTTCTCACTTTGCACTACTCACTCATCACAGTGAGGAAAAGTTAAAAGTAGGACATGAGGATTGAGAAGAAGTGAAACTTTTGTCAAAACGACCATTCCTCATTAATTAATCCCGTTTGGCCGGAACCAATTCGGCCGAAAGCCATTAGGTCGAACAAATCATCATACCGATACCCATTTAGCCGAATAGGACATTTGGCCGAACGAGTCATCCGGCCAAATAGCCCATTTGGCCGAATAGGACATTTGGCTGAATAGGGCATTTGACCGAATAAGACATTGAGATGAGAAGTGAGATGTCTTACTACTCAAATTTATTGCTTCTTATTTCTCACTTCTCACTGTGAGAATTGAGTAGTGCGAAGTGAGAAGTGAGACATCCCACGACTTATTTCTCACTTCTCACTTTTTACAGTAAGAAGTGAGAAATGAGGAGTAAGAAGTGAGATGTCTTAATTCTCACTCCTCATTTTTAAATATCTTATTCGGCTAAATGGCATGTAAGGCCAAATATCCTAATCAGCCAAATGTCCTATTCGGCCAAATGTCCTATTCGGCCAAATGTCCTATTCGGCCAAATTTCCTATTCGGCCAAATGTTCTATTCAGTCAAATGTCCTATTCGGCCAAATGTTCCATTCAACCAGATGATCCGTTCGGCCAAATGTCCTATTAGGCCTTATGGGTTTCGGCCTAATGATTTTGAATTGTTTTCGGCCAAACGACCCTATCTCATTTCGGATAATTAATGAGGGATGGTCGTTTAGACAAAAGATTCACTTCTTATGAATCCCTATGTCCCACTTCTAACTTCTCACTGTGATAAGTGAGAAGTGCAAAGTGAGAAGAAAGAAATGCGAAGCGAAAAATGTGGAGTAAAGAATGAGAAGTACAAGTTAGAACTGCGAAATAAAAAGTGAGAAACAAAATGTGATGAGTGAGAAGTGCAACGGTCAATATCGAACTAATCACATCTCTCATTTCTTAGTTTCTACTTCTCACTTCTCATGTGAATAGTAATAGATGAGAAGTGAGAAGTAAGGAGCAAGATGTGAGACGTCTCACTTCTCACGTGTCATATCTCACTTTTCACAGCGAGGAGTGAAAAATGAGGAATGTGAAGTAAGGGTGAGATGTCTGACTTTTTACTTTTCTTTTCTAACTTATGATTTTTCATATCACTTCACTCACTTTTCCAGTGAGAAGAGGGAAATTCGTAGTGAGAAGTTATACTTCTCACTTTGTATTTGTCTTTTGTCATTTCTAAACTGTCATTATAAACCACTTCATACTTTTAAGTCCTATTAGCATTCACTTTTGTTCGTTCAAACGACATATTCAATCATATAATTAGTTCAACAAACGACATTTATGTACGGAATCTATTTCATCGAAAGACATTTCGTCGAATGACGATTGGTCGAAAGGGCATTACATCATATGGACATTTTGTCGAAAAAGAATTTTTAATTAACTAGAGGTGTAGAACATTTGGTCGAAAGGACACTACGTCGAATAGACATTTAGTCCATTTGAAGAATCTTTATACATTTGATCGATTGACGTTTGGTTGAAAGGACAATTGGTCAAAAGCGGATTTTCAAATTATTAATTTTGGTACATATAGGCCAATGACGTTCCGTCGAATGGAACTTGAGAAAAGAACTTTAGTCACTTAGTACGATATACTTTAGTCACTAAGTACGATGTACGTACTTGATACTCACCAAATGTCCTATTCGGCCAGATATCCTATTCGGCAAAATGTCCAATTCGGCCAGATGTCCTATTCGGCCAGATTTCCTATTCAACTAGATGTCCTATTCGGCCAGATGTCCTATTCGGCCAGATATCCTATTCGGTCAGATGTCCTTTTCGGCCAGATGTCCTGTTCAGCCAAATGTCCTATTCGGCCAGATGTCCAATTCAGCTAGATGTTCTTTTCGGCCAGATGGCCTATTCGGCCAAATGTCCTATTCGACCAAATATCCTATTCGTCCAAATGACTTTCGGCCTAATAGTCTGTTCGGCGAATGGTATATTCGGCCAATCAACTTTCGGCCTAGTGGCCTTCGCATTCGACCTAACGGTATTTGGCCAAAGGGCCCTTCCCCATCCACGTGAGGTATAGATCTTCGTATTTTTCGTTCATTTAACTACCGAGCATCCCAGCATAACCGGTGCGCCTCGTCTGGTTTATCCACTGAGACTAGTCTGACACTCCAGTTCCCGTTGGAGCACTTCCCGAGCAGGAGAAATTACCTAAATGATACCTCATTCTGTTATTGATACCTTACTCTGTTATGAACCAGCCTTGCATAAGAGGTAAAATACCAAAAATTAATATGCACAATACTTCAGGCATAAAATACTCTGCTCTTACAATACCAAACGCATCACAAATCACTATTCGTTTGGTATTGAAATACCTCATTTTTAGATTTAATTTCAGTTTTTAAAACTTATTACTTGAAATGAGTGAAATTTCACTCCTTAATGAGTTTCTGAGGTTCTCCATGTGAAGAGAACGTAGTCGATAGAGCAGCTATCAATGCCATATTTGAGGAAGTACAAATAGTTATAAATATATTTTGCAATCAGCTGATGGTCTAAGCCAGTGCTCCCCAAAGTGCGGCCCGGATCGGATTCTATTCAAAGTTTCAAACGAATTTCGAAAAGATACTGCTTCGAATCTTGATCGGAATGGAACGAATGGAACGAACGA
Organism: Armigeres subalbatus; assembly: GCF_024139115.2. NCBI lineage: Eukaryota > Metazoa > Arthropoda > Insecta > Diptera > Culicidae > Armigeres > Armigeres subalbatus. The sequence goes on along the minus strand of NC_085139.1, from coordinate 145,510,054 downwards.
ACGAATGGATATTCTTTAGAATTCCAAACGGATTCTGTTCAGAATCACAAACGAATCTTGCTCAGAATCTTGAGTGAATGCTTCTTAGAATCTCGAGAGGATGCTGTCAAAAATCCCATATGGGATTTTTTCCAGAACTCTCCGTTATTTATTACGACAAGTTATAGTGCACAATAAACGTCAACCATAGAAAACATAAGATCGAAACTACAGAATTGATCGACATATGGTCATATGGGAAAACTGCTGAAAATATGTTTTGCCAACTGAGCCAAAAAGAAGCTTTGGTGAAGTTCCGTGTCAAGTGCGCTACTGCAAAAAGGGTACTAAGGACTAAAAGTCAGCTACCGCGATAAAACCTTTAGAATGAAATGTCCTTACGAGTACATATTTTATATAAAAAAGATTCACAAGAATAAAATATTTTGTTTAAATATACAATATTTTGTAATATGTAATTTGAACTAAAAAATAAATGTTGCGAATATACTGCGGCCCGCTTCAACAGCTCGAAATTTCTGTGCGGCCCTTGATAGTAAGCATTCTGGGGACCACTGGTCTAAGCTGTTAAAAACATATGAAATTAGAAACATTTTCTTTCAAATTCGTTTATTTGATAGGCTCAGGCATGTATAACACTTTACGGAGCGACGATTCTTTGTGATATGTACAATTGAAAGAAATTAGAAACATTAAATGCTTACCATTTACCATTAAAAATTTAATCTATTGGGCCTGAAACGTAATGTATCAGAGCGCACATTATATCAAAACGTAATTCAGAAATCATGAACTTATATTTTCTGGGATTATCAAGCTCACCATGTGGTCTGTTTTTGTATAAATGATTTTGAAAATTTGTAAAAGTCACTACACGTATTGCGATCCGAAGATCAGAAAACAGCATTGGTTCCATTTTACGCTTGCTTCCGAATTGCTGGCTAACTCACACCGGAAGCCAAACCTAGCATGCGAATAAAACAATTATTCCATCAAGGGATCTTTCATCGGCACATGTGAAGTGGCTAACAGCATTCACCTTCGGCACACATAAAAACTAATTTCCGGCTGTTTTTCCCCTTCGCTTTCTATACACACACACCACCACCATCACCGGTGAAGACGCTATTCATATAACTGCAGCCTTTTATCCCATTCATATTTATTTTCATTTTATTCAAATTTCTCGTATCCAGCTAAAACGTCACTATCCCATAAATCTCACTTTGCGCACGGCCCTCGCCACTCGCACATTTTATTCTACAGCCGTGCTGAAATTGGTCGTGGACCTGTCGGTTGAACGTGGCCACCAGTGCCGAAGCTTGTGACGTTTACATATATCGTCCAGTAGGCAAAATCCAGATTAAAGCCGATAACTTTTCTGTTAAAAGCAGTTTAAAACACACATCACCATATGCACCCTATTTTTCAGTGTTGACTATTGCGGAATAATTATTCAAATCTGAGAGACTACCAATATCTTGAACATTTTGGACACTGTGTATGCTAGAGAACTTTTGTTCTCCAGGTGGTAAGTGTTCAATCTCCATGACCTTCGATTGAAGATGGTTATTCCAAATTTTTCATATGGATGTGCTTCCAGGGGTACATCTTATCTTACAAACAGTGCTAGAACTTATTTTCATAATATCGATACATCATCATCCTGTCAAAATCCGCTCCGAAGGATCTAAACTGCACTTGCTACGGCCCCGTTGGTTACTATCAAACTAAAAGTGGTTCCCACCGCGGCGCTGTTGTTCCCAGAAAAAATGTCGCCAACAGAAGGCAAAACCATCACACGATGAGGTGCCATACACACGTTTGCATTATGTTTACCGCTTCCATCTGCCATTTTCAAGCGACGATTGCCGCTGCAGGTCCTGGCTTTTGTAGAGTTGGTTTCGCCGTCGCCGTTTCTTCTCATTCATTCTGGGACCAGTTTGCCTACTTCCTCTGGCGAGGTCGTCCCGTGCCGGCATCATTACCACCATCCGGTTTCGCTGTGTGGCGGAAAGCACAAGAAGTGGCTTGATGGCGAATAGGCACATGGCCAGTTCACATACACAACACAAAAAATAATCCCAACTTGAAGAAACGTCCTAATGAACTTAACCAGAAGTACTTAACATATTTCTTGATTTTCTCTTTTTCTTTGTTTAGCATTCTCGCTAACAGGCACAAATCTAATTCAATGAGGCTTCCGCTACATGAAACTCCTGCCTTGAGGGGAAGGGGATGTTTTTGTTTTGCAAACGAGGAGAGAAATGTGTTCAATTATATATGGCGTGCTTATTTTATACTAAACTTTATCGTGAACTGTGTTCAAATGTTTCCTCTGGTTACAAATCAGTTCTCGATGATTGAGGCGGTATTATTATACGACTTTTGGCGTCTAAATATTAATTATATTTACACACGGAGGTAATATAGTTCACATTCTGGACATGTGCTTCATTCAAAGTTGAGTTATTAAAAAAGGATGAAGATTAGTTTAAATCCAACATACGGCTATTTTCCAGTGATAGAAAAAAATTTTTGGACTCCATTATTATTGCTCTTTATTGATAATTATGTCGAAATTTTTTTAAATTTTGAAATTTTTAAATTTAATTTAATTCAACAGCAATATTGATTTATTTATGGAGATTTTGTATTTTTCCGTGGAATATTTTGATATCTTTATGGAAAATCCTTATTTTATAATTGCAATTTTTATTTTTAAAAGTGCTAATTTAAGTTTGATTTGGGGAAAGTTCTCAATTGTCTATGGAAATGTTGCATTATGTGTGCTGCACCACACGAACATGGAGACGCATGGTTGTCCACAATGCTGTTTATGTGGCGAATCAATGACTTAATTTCTTCAAGGAGATCAAAGTAAGATTGTGATTTTTCTTATGGTAACGTCAGTTGAACAAAATAAGCTGAATAGAGAGAGTATGAGTAGTTTCAAATTTTAGGGTCAGATACAGTTGCGCCAATTGGAGGAGAATTTCTAGAATTGTTTCTACATTTTTGAAAACGCTGTAGCCGACGTTAGACAATTACATTTAAATGTATTTATGGTATAAACCAATGACCGTTTATTGATAGTATTTAACTATCGGACAACATATTAATTTGTGGTGAAATACCTTCAGAAATATTTGCATTAGTAGGAGAATCACGTAACAATGCTTTTGTACTTGTCTTAAAGTCGCCTTTACTTTATGAGAAGTTATTCGATTTCAAGGGACCATATTTTTCAAGAAGTCACATCGGAATGTATTTGTACTTATGAATCAAGGAACATAAAAGCACTTAAAAAATGGTTGCTGCCTCACTCTCGATCAAATGTACTGTTGTATTTTGAAAAATATTAGTTAAAAAACGAGCCGCGCGCGTGCTGAAAGGATAAATGAATATTTAAAAATTCTTTTAATTTTCTTGAAGTTAAGTTCAAGTCGATTAAAACGGTTACATTAGTCTGTTAGTCATCGGTTAAGACTGTTTCATCTTAACATATCGGCACTGATGAATTGAAAAACTTGTTCATATGTTTCGGTTTTGTTTACTAAGTAGAATGAAAACTAATTACAGGATCCGTTACATCAAACAATGAGCTAAAATAGTGCTTGAATCAAACAACACGCTTCACACAACAAACCGTTTACCAAAAACGAACCTGCCACACGCCCTACCCCATAAATCCAACATCCTAGTGATTTCTCGTGGAAGTGCAGATGACTCGTCGGCTTCTATCAAAGCGAGTATCACGTCAACATGTTCCTACCCAATCCTCAATTGACCTGCATTCGGACACGGCCGGCGCTGTTATTGCTCAATTGTGGGTCACCAGTTTTTACACATTGAGGATGATGTTAGTCCCAAACATCATCTGTTGGTTCTCTGTGTAATTACAGCTGACCTGGAAATAACGGACTAGCAACAGTGGGCGGTTAATCATGCTCATGCTCAAATCAATGACTTAATTTCTTAACTTTTTTTATTTTCATAACGGCTTACCCGATATTTATATTTCTTTAACATATAAACATTTGGAACAATCGCAGACAAAAAGCTACACATGTCTCCACATTTTTCCCGGTATCAAAGATACATGTTCAGACAATATTTCAGCTGCCAATTTCTCAATGCGATCTTCCGGAAATTCCTTCTTCTTCTTCTTCCTCTTTCAGATATTCATTTTCCCCAAATAGTTCCTACGAAAAGTCCGAAAGGAGTTCCTCCAAAAATAACTCTCAAAATTCCTTCAGAAGATCCTCCGAAAATCCTGCGGGATTTTCTCTTGAAATTTCTCCAAGAATTTCTCCGAAAATTACTTCGATAACTTCATCGAAGATTCTTTCGAAAATCCCTTCAGGAGTTTATCAAAAAATCCTCCAAGATTTCCTCCAGAAAATTCTCCAAAAATTCTTCCAGGAGTTACTTTGGAAATCCCTACGGAAATACCTCCAAGAGTTACTCCGAAAAATCCTCCAGTACCAGTTCATACAATTCCATTTAATTCCTCTAATAAAGTGGTGGAATTGTACGTACTACGTACTATAAATTTCTTACCCTCCAGGAGTTTCTTCGGCAACTTCTCCACGATTTCCCCTGAAAATTCTTCCAGGAGTTGCCCCGGAAATTTCTCCAGGAGTTTCTCCGAAAAATTTGTTCAGGCTATTTTTTGGTTTTTTTTTTGGATAACCTTATCCGTAATTGGTCACCCAAGTAGTGGCGGAACAAAAAATACAAGTCTAAGAACTTTCGTGAAGGGACGATTCTATAAAATATTGAAGAATATATATGAGGAAATCCCTCCAGGAGTTCCTCCGGAAATTGCTACAAGACTGATCCGGAAATGCCTCCGCATATTCCCAAGGGAGTTTTGTCGCCAATTCCTCCAGAAATTCGTCCAAGGCTACCTTTGGAAATTCCTCCATAAAATCTTCCATAAATTCCTCTAGAAGTACATTTGGAAATTCCACCAGGAATTTCTTCAGAAGTTTCTCCAGAAGTTCATTCCGAAAATACTCCGATAATTCCTGAAGAAGTTCCTTCGGTAATTCCTCCGGAAAGTCTTACAAGAGTTCCTCCACAAATTCATTTACAAATTTATCCAGAAGTTCCATAGCAAATTTCACCGGATAAACCACCTGTAGTTCCTTAGGAAATTCGTCCCGAAATACCTGCGCAAATTCGTTCAGGAATTCCTTCGGATAGTCCTCCAGTAGGCCGAAAGCACGTTCAAAAATTCCTTCACACATTCCTCTAAGAATTTCTCCAGGAGATTCCTTCAAGAGTTCTCCTGTAAATTCCTCCAGATGATCCACAGGAAACTCCTCAAGGAGCATTTACAGAAATTCCTTGGGATAGTCATTCAAGAATTCCTCCGGAATTTCTCCCCCAGAGTTCATACGAAAAGTCCGCTCTCGAAATTCTTTCAGAAAATCCTTTGAAAAATCCTTTAGGATTTTCTCTGGAATTTTCTCCATGAATTCCTTCGGAAAATACTCCAATAACTTCTTCAATGATTCCTCCGGAAAACCTTTCAGGAGTTTATCCATAAAATCTTCCATGATTTTCTCCGGATATTCGTCCAGGAGTTCTTTTGCAAATACCTTCAAGAATTACTCCGAAAAATCCTCCAAGAGTTTCTCCGGAAATTCCTCCAGAAATTCGTCGAAAATCTTACAGAAATTTCTCCAGAAGTACCATAGGAAATTTCTAAAGAAAATCGTTCATAAATTACTCCAAAAAATCCTGAAGGAGTTGCTTCGGTAATTCCTCCGGAATATCTCGGAATAATTCGTCTCGAAGTTGCTGCGCAAATTCGTTCAGGAATTTTTCCAGATAATCCGAGAAAAACACCTTCAAAAATGTCTTCACATATTTTTTCAAAAGTTTTGCGGAAGTTCCTCATGAAATTCCTTCAAGAGTTCCTCTGGGAACTCCTCTAGAAGATCCTCCGGAAACTCCTCAAGGGAGCATCAATAGAAATTTCCTCAGGAATTTCATTCGGATATTCACCCAATAATTCAATTTTTTCGGAATTTCCCAGAATCGTTTCTACGAAAGATTCGAAAGGAGTTCCTCTAAAAAATACTCTCGAAATACCTTCAGAAGATCCTCCGAAAACCCTTCGGGATTTTCTCTAGAAATTTCTTCAGTACTTATCGTAAGACGACTTCATACAATTCCATTTAATTCCACTACTAAAGTGGTGGAAATAAATGGAATTCTACGTACTAGTCTTATGACATGTAAAGACATTTTACTAAAAGCTTAAAAAAAATCTTACCCTCCAGGAGTTTCTTTAGCAACTCCTCCACGATTTCCCTTGAAAATTCTTCCAGGAGTTCCTCCGAAAAATTTGTTGAGGCTATTTTGAGAGAAATGGTCAAAGGAACTCCTGGACGAATTTTCGTAAAAAAAAACTTCTGGAGAAAGTCCTAAGGCGTTTCTTCAAGAATTTTGGGACAAATTTCCGCATATACTCCAGGAGTTTCACTGGAGGAATTTTCGAAGGAACTCCGGGAACTTCAAGAAATTCAAGTGATTCTCCAGAATTTATTTTAGAAATTTCTACCAAATTTCCTTCAAGAGTTCCTTCGGAAATTCATCCATGAATTCTTTAGGAATTTTTCTTGATAGTTACTTCGAGAGGACACCAGGAGTTTCTCCAGACGTTCCTCTCAAAATTCCTTCCGGAAATATTCCGAAAATTGCTTTGAAATTAGTTCGGAAATTTCTCCAGGAATTCTTTCGTGCATTACTCCTATAACTACTCCAGGGATACCCTAAAATCATCCAGGAAGTTTTCCAGAAATTTCTCAACGACTTCCTCCGAGAATTCATTCAGTGTTTCATCGAAAAATCATCCCGGAGTTCCTTCGGAAATTCCTTCAGGAAGTATATCGAATTTTTTAAAGGTGTTCTTTCCGAAGGATGTTACGGACGAATTTTGAAAGGAACTCCTGGAGAAATTTCCAAAGGAAGTTCTGTAGGCATTTCCGCAAGAATTTTGGGACGAGTTTCCGGGGGAACTACTGGAGTTTTTTTCGGAGGAACTTGTTGCATTTTCGGAGGACTTTTCATAGTAACTTCTGGAGGAACTCCTGGAAAAATTTTCGACGGTACTCCTGGAGTAAATCATGAAGAAAATTTCGAAGGAATTCCGTAGCTACTCCTGTAGGAATTTTCGAAGAAACTCCTGAAGGAAATTGCGGAAGTATTTGTAATAATTTATAGAAGAACTACTAGAGCGATTTCTGAAAGAACTGCTGGTGGACTTTCAGTAGGACCTCTTGAGGAATTTCCGAAATTCCTGGAGAATTATGCCAGACTTTTCAGACTTTCCAGAAAGCCTCTTACTCTGCCGCTCAGCTTTCGGAATTGCCGGGGAAATTATTTCCATAGAAGCTTGTGGAGGAATTTTCGGAGGAGCTCCTGGAGGAATTTTCGAGGAGAAATTTCTAGTAAAACTCATGGCGGACTTTCCGTAGAAACTCTTGGAGGATTCAGGAAGAATTCCAGAATAAATATTCGAAGTAGTTAGAAGAATTTCCAATGAAACTGCTGAAAGAATTACCGCAGGAACTCTTGAAGTGATTTTCGGAGCAATTTTCAAAGAATTTCCAGAAGAAGGAATTTTAAAAAAATTCCTGGAGAACCCGACTAGAAGAGCATAACAGAAACTGAACACAATTTTAACATATTGTGATATTTATAACTTATTTTGATACAATTTTGTTCTTAGTAGCTCTTATCTCTCAAATGTTCTAACAGGATTTTATCATAATATGATTTAAAAAATGCTTAACACCGAATTGCCCAACAGTAGGCAATTAAAATAGACGTAGAAAAGTCTCCCAGCCATAGATATCACAACGCTGATATAATTTGACAAGGTTGCCTAATTTGTAAAGTTGTCAGTTTCATGTTCTTGAAAAATATTCTTGTTCAGACAAAAACAAAAATCTCTGATTGTTGATCACAATCTGGAAGCCTATCACGACCTGTAAAAATGTCCAACTGAACAGAAACAATATATTTTGTATCTGATTCTGTTATAAATTTCTAACAAAATATGTTCTTTTTATGATAAAATTGTAACAAAATTTGATAGTTTTTTGTTTCCAGAAGTGTAGTTTTTGATATAAATTAAGATATTTTAACAACATCCTGCACCATGTTTCTAACAAATTTGGTTATAAAAAAATAGTATATCATAATAACATATGTTGATATAATTTTGATATGACCGTCTAGTCGGGAAGTTCCTGGAAGAATTTGCGAAAGTATTTTCAAAGGGAACGTCCACAAATTACGTAACGCTTAGAGGGGGGAGGGGGGGTTCAGTGAAGTGTGACGTTCCATACAAAATTTCTGGGTGCTTCATACAAAAAGTGTGACATAGGGGGGAGGGGGGGTTGAAAAAGTCCAATTTTTGCGTTACGTAATTAATGGATCTTCCCAAAGAAAAAAAATAGAATTTTTATGGGGGAATTTTGGGTGGAATTCCGGGAGTAGCTCCTGGCAGACTTTTCGGGGAAATTGCTGGATGAATTTAGGAAGGATTTTCTGGAGGAATATCCGTAGGAACTTCTGGAGCAATTTCCGTAAAGACTCCTGTAGGAATTTTGAGAGAAATATCAAGAAGAACTCCTGGTTTGCTTCCCTCAGATACTAATAAAGGAATTTCTGAGAGAATTCGTGGATTAATTTTTGAAGGAGTTCCTTGAGGAATTAGCAGAAGAACTTCTGTTGTAATTTACGGAGAAACTCCTGAAGATGTTTCCGAATCAGATGAAATGCTTCCGGAAAAGCTTTCGAAGGAACTTCTGAGGGAGTTTCCCGAAGAACTTCTGAAGGAATTTCTGGATAAATTTCAGGACTTTCCGCAGACGAAGGAATTGGAATTCCCGGAGGAATTTTCTGAGGAATTGCTGGATGTACATCAGTGGATATCCTGCAGAAATTTCCTGGAAGTATTCCCGAAGCAGTTTTGGAGTAATTTCCGTAGGCATTCCTGGAATATATTTTTCGTATGAACTCCTAGAGGTAGCGAGAGAAATGGAAGAACTCCTGAAGAAATGGTAGAAAAATCGCATGGAGGACTTTCCGTAGGAACTAGAAGAGGAATTGTGGGAGTTACTGCTGACAAAATTGACGGAGGAGTTCCTGGAGAAATTTTTAGTGAAATTTATGGAGGAGTTTTCAAAACAAATTTGCGGAGAAATTTTCGATGGTGTTTTTAGAGGAATTTCTAAAAGAATTCTTCGTTGTACAGTATACATCAAATATTAACAAACAAATGTTTAATGTATGAAATAAATCCATGCCGAACTACGCCGTTGCTGTCAATATTTTTACCGGCCCACAGATCTCCTTAAAATTCAAAATTTCTAAAATACTAATCTTTAATCCTGAAAAACTGAAAATCTAAGAATAAAAAATATGAATACCTGATAGCCAAAAAAACGCGAAATTGCCACATTTTTCATACTTTTATTACTTACATACATTCTTTATTTCAGAATAATATTAGTTGAAACGAAAATCAATAATTTGTTACAATATTATATATCAATGAGCAAATGTATGAGAATTAACAATTTATATTTTTTTTATTGGAAATGTATTTTGGAATCATGAACAAAAAAATTCCTCTAACCCAGCTGTTGAAAGCTGAATTTTGTCTTGCTAGGCTAAAAAGCAAGATCATGCTGAGATTGGTTGGGTTCGATTCCCGGCGCCGGTCTAGACAATTTTCGGTTTCGAAATTGTCTCGACTATCCTGGGCATAAAAGTATCATATTGTTAGCCTCATGATATACGAATGCCAAAATGATAACTTGGCTTAGAAACCTCGCGGTTAATAACTGTAGAAGTGCTTAATGAACACTAATCAGCGAGGCGGCAATGTCCCAGTGGGCGATGTAATACCAATAAGAAGAGTTTAGCCGGCACGGAGCGATCTGTACATAAAAGCAAGTGGCTTAAGCGCCACTTCACAAGGGAGACCACGGCCGAATTTAATTTGCCCGGGAGAGACTTTCCTCAAGGCGAGTACATTTTAATTTTCCCGATAAGGATTTATGGATCGGCCCAGGGAGCAACAACGAAAAATGCCAAATCGGGTCCACCCTATCTTCTCTCTATACCGTACAGCCAAACCATACACTCAAAGAGTCGGTGAGAGCCCACCAGAACCTAATACACTCTAAGTGGGAGTGCGCCTCTTATCATCGGCAGACTCTCTCTCACCAACAACCATTAATGAGTTGGAAGAAACATAAACAGCCCACAGTTACACTCAACATTGGATGACGGGACTCAAATCTACAAACAATACGCGCTGTGACGTTAAAAACAGTCAATTCATAGATTTGGCTAGGGAGACACACAGAAGCATTTTATTTAGACTACATGACATATTTAGGGAAAAACCATTAATTACCTAACGCAAAAATTGGGCATTATCAATCCCCCTCCCCCCTATGTCACACTTTTTGTATGAAACGTCTGAAAATTTTGTATGGGAGAACGATCGCGCGGTCGGCCGAATTATTGTGTTCTGCATTGCGCGGCCGGTAATAACATTAATCAGCTTAGTGCGTGATCTCTCTTGTTTCGGACAGCAGAACGATCGCGCGGTCGGCCGAATTATTGTGTTCTGCATTGCGCGGCCGGTAATAAAATTAATAAGTCTAGTGCGTGATCTCTCTTGTTTCGAAGCGGGCTTGGTAGTCATATGGCTACTGCTTCTGCCTCATAGGCAGGAGGTCGTGGGTTCAATCCCAGGTCCGTTCCATTCTCCTACTTTGTATCTTTCTTTTTATTTCTCATGTTCTAGCAATCGCTAGAACTGGAAATGGACTTCCATACCGTTTCCATTACTATTCCTATACCTTCAACTTGAGTATTCTAACAGTAATCTGCTAGAATTGGAAATGAACTATAGAGCTCGTTTCCTACATCCAATTAGAAATTCCATCAGTTACCTTCTCCTATCTATCACATTGGCAGCTCGTTAACCAAGACGGACCTCTGCCTCTCCAACCTAACCCAGAAATTCCAACAAATTCCGCATGAACTCGTGGCAAGTGCAGAGGTATATTCGGCTTGCAGTGGGCGAGTGATTGCATCATCATTTCCTCCCCCTTCCCTACATTGACTTGCATTCTGATGTGGCAGGCGCCAGTATGACCTAACAAATGAGATCACCAGTACTTGTACATTGAAGATGTGTGCTAGTCCCAAGCAAACATCTATTGGTTCCCTGTGCAAGAACAGCTGATCTGGTCATAATGGAGTAGCAACTACGAGCAGTCAATCAAGCTCAAGTTCAAGCTCAAACGTCTGAAAATTTTGTATGGATCACACACCACACAAAAAAAAAACGTTCCTCCGCGGTGCCCTCCTCGGACGTCGCACTCCAATCAAAATAGTTTTTGTGACTCACCGGGTGTTGTTGTGTCTTACATAACCAGTCGATGGCCTGGGGGAGTCAACGGTCCGGCTTGTTGACACAAGCACATTTATCACATTTTAGAGCAACAAACTTTACCTTCGCAAGGTTTTCTTCGCCTACTATCGCACACAAAATCTTTACGCACACTTTCTGCCTAATTGCTAAGGAACGAACAATTCTCGCGCTTACTTTCATAGGGGCGTAACTGTATTGATCGATTTCTCTTCGTCGATGTTTTCTTTTTATTATTGTACCGAATCGCGATGATTTATTGGTTTGGTGTGATAAAGTATGATTGTATCTTGCACAAGCATCAATAATCACGGTTGTAGCTTTTGAAACAATTGAGTTGTCAACAAAATATAAAATCGATTAAGAGAAATCGATCAATACAGTTACGCCCCTATGAAGCTAACCGCGAGAGTTATTAATTAACTAATTACATTTAAAGTCACAGTAACACATACTTTCGAACAATTGGAATAATTACCAGCAAACGCGAACACTTCCAACTCATTAGCTGATCACGGACGAAATGATCGAGTCCGTGAATCCTCAGATCAAGGATGGTGGGCTCGGACACAACCGGAAACACTTCGTTTCCCGACCCCCTTCGTGTACGATCGTGACGTTATTGGCAAGATGGATAATTGACACGAAAGTTGTGCTGCTTTCCCTCTCCCACCTTATCCGAAAAACAAATGGCCTCGACCTTGGAGAGCTTGGCTAATTGATAGTGCCCGTTTGCCTACGTCAAGGGACAATTATGTACATTAATTGCCGATTGAAAGATGTAAATGCTTACAATCTACCTTACTTACAAAAACTATATACAAATTTATTTACAATATTCCTGACTGCTACAAGAAGAAGAATAAAAAGAAGTTATTACGTCATTTTATTCATTGCGTCGTACATATTACGTCTTACATCGTTTCATGTTACCGACAAAATGCCAATTACGTCACTTTTTATAACACAAACAGATGTAATTTTACATGCGATTTTGAATACGATGTGATATTACAATTTTATTTTGCTGGGTTCAATTTACTTCTGCGAAACTTCTGCTTCCATATCTTGATAATTACCCGGTGCAGCGCCCTAACCAGTGCCTCTCCACCGTGATTAATTGGCTCTTCTGGTAGTTGGTCACCCCAGAACTGCTTCTAGATTTACTGGAGATCCGGAGCTTAAACACATACATCCTGTACGTGTGCTTCCAGGTTCGTCACCATGTCTATTCTTCTGTGCTTCGAAATTTAACTTCTTTATAAAAAAACAAACAAAGCTAAGAATTGAGAAGACAAAGTTTCTTAATGTTTTTTTTATTACACTTTTAAGTCAAGGTTAATTTTATGTCCAAATCAGTATTGTTACTAACATAGATATCTGAATACTCTACATAGCATTATTGTTTCTTTATGATCTGTATACTAAGCTCTTCCATCTTCAATTCAACAAGATGAAGCACCCAGTGCTCATCTTGATGCTCTTGCTATCGCCTTGTGATAATATTTTCAACCTTATGGCATCTATTTGTTTGATCGTGAACTAAACAAAATTTATCATCCTTTCTGATTTCCTTTGGCAAGGAGGTCGCTGGTAACGCTACTCTCAACATTGCACACTATGGATCAGCATTCAATCCCATTAGTTGCTTCAAAATATCCATTGTGATTTAAAATGGAAATGTCATGCCTTCCTCGAAGCGAACATATTTTCATTATTCAGACGGTCAAGAATTGACTTACGGAAAAGTTCACCAAAAGTAGTTACTCCGGTAAAAGCCAGCAGTTTTTCCTCCGAGTAGGGCAAAAACACCGGAGAAGAGAAAAAAATGAGGAAAACAAAGATGAATGCTTGGCGAAAGGCGGACTAATTTCCTTCGCAGAAATAAATATTCAACTTTTTAGGACTGAAGTTTTCTGTTTTAAATTAATTTTATTTAAAAAGCAGTTAGTTGCAACGCAAAAATGAGAAACGAAAGACTGGCTTTCGTCGCCATAGCACTACTGGCTGGGTGCGCGCCGTGTTCAATTGCAACGAAACTAAATTAAATTAAAATCAGAATGAATTAAAAACTTTCTCCTGCTTGTCGGAGCTAGTGTTGAGCGGCTGCCTCCGGCAGTGTGCTTCATGAGTTCACACGTCATTTCGGGTTGGGAGTGGTCGAATTGTGAAGGTGTTATGCATTTTTTAGTTGCTCGATACACTCAGTATACCAGTTATTATATTAGTTTGAACTTTCGAAAGAGAAACATGCATAATGCGGTATGCCAGATCGTTTTTTCAACTAATTTTGTTTTATTATTTCTAAATTATGCATTCATGTTCTTAATTTTTGTGTTTAACTCATCCTTATTCGGTAGACTATGTGAACACGTTCATATTCACTTGAATCCACATGAATGAGAGAGGTACTAAAACTAGGATAGATTAAATTTAAGGTAGATTTAATCCAAGCATTCTAATAATGGTACATGTTACGAAATATAGCAATTATCATTTCAATGATTTTCTCTGTTGAGGAACCGGAAACAATTTTATTTGCAATACAAATGGATATAGAAATGACAATACATACTTTCCGACTGTGCATAAAGTGGCTCAGGTGCTTGTCACCTTTATGGAAATTCGTGCTTAAATAAAATCCTGAAATGGAGCCGATGCTAAAACAGTTAGTTATCATTTGTGTACTTATCGATTATAATATATGACTTGACAATGCATCTAACATGTGAATATCAGAGTTAACGAGCTTGCTTACAAAACTGTGAATTTACGATTTATTGAATTTGCTCAACCGTAAGAAAGATGTTAACCATCAAGATTTTTTTATTGGTCTCCTCCATCAATTTAGTTTCAATTGAGAGGTAAAACATCATGCGTCTCCATCTGTTCTGTTCCAATTTCTCACGACAAAATTTCTTAGACACTTATGAAGACATATCATATCCGTGACTGTTGAAATCAATTATGTCGTTAAATAATCTCTAAGCTTTCAACAAACGGCAGTCACCAGTCGATTGTCATGGTCTCAAACATTTTTCTACTTTCAGTCAGCTCAGCATCATTCGACAATGGCATTATGTGCACTTCATTGAATTAGACAAATGTATTTGTTCATCATCTTCATGCATATGACAAATCGCCTAATCATATTATTGGATGAAATGGTTATGGATCATGTTTTAGAGATATGCCACGCTAGATAATTTTTTTCTCAAATTAAAACTTCGTTTGTTTTTCTTCTCGGAATACCAAGACAATGATGATAAGTTGTAGATAACGATATCCAGTCAACCTCATGTAAATGGGAATGTAAATTTCACGCCAAATTCGTTTTCTAACCATAGCATGACTGCATAGTTTTACACGAAAAAATACACACCCATCAACATTAACCAATAAAATCAATAACTAAACCATTCACCCGCATATGACCCTAAATATATGCTAGCAAAGTGGTCTCTGGTAGACCGACCTTCTACCCGTCGGTCAATATAAAACGAGAGCTACCGACGAACGATCTATCAGTGTTAGATTTTTTTTTCTATTCCTCCACCGCAACCTGCTGTATATTTTTCCGATTTGGTTAGGCAAACCCACAAAACCACTCAAATTTACCAACTCACCGAGAACGAACCCATGAAGTTCGTCAAGTTTATCATGCCCGGGGCATCACGTCTGTGTGCTTGCTTGTCTGCTTACTTATTTGAGTTTCTAGCTTTCGGTTTTTCGCCACTGCTGTGCTTGTGATTTCCCCAGCGATTCATCTCCTTGTTACTTTCCCATTCCCGCGCGTGTTTGCTTTTAATGTGCCTGGTGCTTATCTTAATTTTCCTCCTCGGCGCTCATTCCCAAGGCCGCGCGAGTCGACCCCCTTAACCACATCGTCAATGATTTCTCACCGCCTCAACTCGCTGCCAGCTACCAGTCCGAACTGTATCAGCAATATTTCATAATGGAGCTTTTTTTTTCGCTTCTTTGATCGTGTTTTTCTTGAGGATTTGTTTTTCGTTTTGTTGCTTTCCACCGAGGACCGCTATCTTTTTGCGCTTGGAGGGTAGTGCAGTGGAAAAGTCCTTTCAAGAGAAACAACAAGTAGCTAATATACCAACGTCTTTTATTACTCCCCATTATCGTTCGGTGGGATAAGAAATAAATGTGGACGACTCGACGATAGCAAACGAAGGCGAAGAAGAATGGTTTATTACTTTTTAAGAAGGTAATTTTCGTGATTTTACGAGCTATCGAAGTTTGATTTGCTGAACCGGCTGGGAGCGGAATCGATGAAATACATTTGAAGTTGTTAGTGTTGTTAAAACCGAACAGCTAATATTGCCTTTTAGAGATAATTGGGTAACCGTTGGCTAATCGGGAAAAAGGGGGAAATGGTAAACATGAAATGCTTCCGCCTTCCCCCGAATATTCGACCTGACAGTTGAAATTTTCGATTGAACGTTAAACGGATTGGCCAAATAAAAACACCACCCCGACCAGACGTGGGTACGTGGGTACGTGGGCGGAAAACGGTATATAATTTAACAGAAAATTGATTTATGCAGGTCGCTCTGGATGAACGGTTAGACGCGGGAGGTGATGGGGGGAATTTAAATTCAATGAACAATGTTTGATTCGGTTTGTAGATGTGGATTGTACACGTTTTCCGATCGAATGCCACATCGAAAGTTTAAAATATACATGAGCCGTTAGAGCGACCCGGCAGGATACCCTGTGCCACATGGTTAAGTGTTGTTTATGAAGGGAGCTATTCAATCAGTAGTGTCAATGTTTGTTCTCAGCGACCCGGTTCTTGAGGTTTTGCAGGATTTTGACGATAGCACTTGTCAGCGTTCTGCGGTATGATTTGGGTGTGACCCATTTGGGTGATCTACTCAAAAATCGAACAGATTGACCATGTGATGGTTCTGCGAGTAATTTTAGACCCATGCCTGGTTGCCTCACAAACAATGGGCTCCATCTTCGATGCCGCCTGAGAACGATAGCAAATGAAACTTGGGAACGAAGTTGGACACGAAGTTTACAAACAAGTGTTAGTTTGGAACCCACCAGGACATTGCAGCAGAGGCAGAACTAGAGGTTCATGAGGGCGTAGGTGCCTGTGAAAGCCATTGCTATTTGATCAATCTGAAATCGCTCTTTATACTCAGAAGCCCAACCAGTGGTGCAATTTATCAACAATGCCTGCTGAGTGTGATTCTTTTGTTTTGTATTTTTCTCTGCTCCTCTTTGCCTATGACGGTGCCTTTCAGTCAGAACGACAAAGCAGGAGTAGCTTAGCAAACTCGGTTTGCCAACAGCGGGCTGAAGCTGATGATCAGTCGGCACAAATTTCCTGTCATTGTCTTTCAAGTGATAGTATTCACCCATGCATTTATATAGGGCCGTCGCATTCACACAGCAGCGAGTGAACTGAATAGACTGTCAGTGCGGGCTGCTTGTGCAATGAGAAGAGAGGTCTTTTGTTTACTTTATCTTTGATTGTTCCTGCTAACCATTTTCAGTTTTCACTGCTAGGAAGTGAGTGTGAAGAGGGAATGGTATCAATATCCAACAAATTTCAGTCACTGAGATTGAGAATTCGCACCCCTGAGCCCAACTAACACATTGCAAATAGTAGTCCGGTAGAGCCTTTGCGAAGACGAATTGATTGTCCACCTCTTTTGGATCAAATACTATTAACAACCCGAGCCCTCAATAATATCTTAAGGTCACTCCTGACAGAATCCAAGTTTCAAAGTGCTCGCGTTTTCGGGGGCACACCACTCGATACGGAAGCAACGCACAACTGTCATTTTTATTTTTTCACGCATGCTGCGACACAGCAAAGCTGAACCAACAAAAATAACAGTTGTCCGCCGCCTCCATACCGAGTGGTGTGCCCCCGAAAACGCGAGCACTTTGAAACTTGGATTCTGTCAGGAGTGACCTTAATGCCTCCGGTGCCTTTGGTGGATATCAAAGGCTGCTCAGTAGAATTGCCTTATTCCCCGACTAAAGCCTGTCGCCTTCTTCAAAGGCAACGTAATGATAAGTTATGGTACGTTTTGTCGTTCATTAGTGAGTGCCATTCAATGGTAGTTCTGCAATTCGTGTGCTTTTTGGGCGTCAGTGATTTGAATTAGAAGCTGTACAGATCAAATGGAGAAGAAACCGTCGCTTTATGACATTCACTAGCTGTTCTTATTCTTCCAAGGAGGGGCAAAAATAACACAATGGTTCCGCCTTGCATGCATTCTAGATGCAGATTAAGAGTGCTTTAAATGCGTCAGACAGCAGTCCTGTGAAGAGGTTTACCAACGTCAACGGTGCTACGATAGTTGGTCAACGGATTGAAAATATGTATACAATTGTTGTTCGCTACGTCCGGGAATTTTCTCGATCAGTGGAAAAATCCTAAGTCTTCAAGAAGGATAATAAACAGTGAGTCAAAAACTATGGGGGAAGTGTCTGAAAAACTGATCCTCAGATATTTATCTCATAACTGTCTGGATTACACACCGATCGTAGTGTGCCGTGGATGAGACCGCATGTCAAGTTTTTTCGCTGCGCTTTTTCATCCTGAGTTTTTTATTTTAACGGCTTTCAGTAGTGTCAAAATGGGTTTAATTAAAAGTACAGTCGGGATTCGCTGGTTGGGATCTTAATACTTGGGTCACTTTTTAGTTGGGGCTCCGCAGGTTGGGCAATGACCCAACTAAAAAGCAACCGTACGTCAGAATTCAATGTGAACACGAAAAACGGGATTGGGCGTCACTGGACATCATTTGTGATGTTCAAGTCGAAATACACGTGTTCAAATGGCTGTCAGTTGACCCAACTAAAAAACCGAATTCGTTAGTTGGGCCGAGGTCGTGGCCCAACCAGCGAATCGCGACTGTAGTGTCAAAAGATGCAAAAAAGGCGCCACTGTCTTTCTGGAATTAACGTTGCTGAAGGGATTTCAGGTTAATAGATTCGCCATGAAGTCCCAGTCCTCCGAATACACAGCAATTTGATAGGATAGTTTTGATTTTGTTTGTAGTCAATAGTAAATACACCCCGAAAAAATATTTAGAATTAGAAAAAAATATCTTTTAAAAGTAGTAATTTATACTACTAGCTAAATCTCTGACCGTATCAAATTTTGGTGTTTTAGTTACTATTAGCGGTTCCGTCTGAAAGTGCACCAATACGCGTCCCAAGCTCCGAGTACTTCAAGCAGTAGCTAAACGATCAATTTTGGAGTCCTCGGTGAGATGTTGATGTTGATTTGTGCTTGAACTTGTTTTAGATTACTGCTCGCTACAATGTTTAGCATCGAAATGTCACGAAACACTACATATATGCATACTAACACGTGTCCTCATGTCCACAATACAAATAATTGATGGCGCATTCAAATTTTCAATTTATATGGTATGTGGTAGTAGCGGATTGTGTTAAAATAATAATCGGAGATACGAAATGAAAGCATGAGTTATTTGAAGCTTTGATTTTCCGCACAAGAAAAAAATTGACGCGTTTAAAAATACTTCATTTTCCCCCACTCTTCAAAAAGGATAATAAACAGTGAGTCAAGAACTATAGGGGCAAGTGTCTGAAAAACTGGTCCTCGGATTTTTATCTCATAACTGCCTGGATTATACATCGATCTTAGTGTGCCGTGGCTGAGACCGTATGTCAAGTTTTTTCGCAGCGTGTTTTCATCCTGAGTTTTTCGATTTTCACGAATTTCGGCTGGATAGTGTGTGATAAATTATTGGACGGAAGTATTCCATCGTAAGTAGCGTCAAAATGTACAAAAAGATGAGATAGTTTTGATTTGTTTGTACTCTGATTTCATTTTCAATACTAAATACACCCCGGATTAATTAATCCGAAAGTTTGTTCATTGGTCAATTATCCAATTGGGGCCCTTCTTAACCGTGCGGTAAGACGCGCGATCTCGCAGTTAATCCACAGTTCAAGACAAAATTTTCAAAACGACTTATCTGCTTTTGTGAACAAAGATTTAAACGACGATTTGACGAATCTGATAGCTCTCCCACGCAAACCAACACCACCAATAGGTAGGTGAAGGTTTCCGCTACCTGTTGATGGTGTTGGTTTGCGTGGGAGAGCTATCAGATTCGTCAAATCGTCGTTTGAATCTTTGTTTACAAAAGCAGATAAGTCGTTTTGAAAATTTTGTCTCGAGTTGTTAACTGCGAGATTTGGCGCGTCTTAATGAACACTAAGCTGCGAGGCGGCTCTGTTCCAGTGTGGGGATGTAATGCCAATACGAAGAAGAAGAAGAAGAAGAAGAAGAAGAAAAAGAAGAAGAAGACGAAGAAGAAGAAGAATGGTAGCATGAACAGACGGGGTTTATTGTGAGCAAAATTCACTTCGGACTGGTCATGAAATACCAGGCAGTCTGAAACGGGTCTAAGGGGAAGGCGCGGATGTAGGGTGCACTGGCGGAGTTAAGCTGGGGCACGATGGGGCACGTTGCCTAACAAATTGAATATTTTCCCTAAAATTTAATTAAATACGCCAACTTGTTCTGAGAGAAAAAACTGATTTCCGACAATTTTTATAATTACTGGCCCACCAAAATTTAATATTTTCCTTGAAATTTAATAAAATACGCCAAATTGTTATGAGAGAAAAAAAAACTGATTTCTGACAATTTTTATAATAGGGTGTAAAACGAAAATTTCTAGATTCAAAACCATCACAAAATTAAGGAAGATTTAAAACGCTAATAGCTCATTTATTGTTTGGAGGATTTTCGAGATTTTCTTATCGATCGACTCGGAAACTGTTCATCAATTTTCCAAGCCCATTGAAACTATTTATTGTCAATGCAAAAAAAATTAAAACTCTTTACAAACCCAGTAGAGTCGCGTTTCGACCGCTTTCTGGTGCAGACGATTCTTGCACTCTACTTTTGTGTGGTGATTCGGCAACAAACCACTACGTAAATCCGTATTTTTTAATGAGTGTTTTTGGTATTTCTCGGTGTTGCACTACCACAATCTTAATTTCCGCAAACCGCGGACAATTGAACACCACATACTCGTCTCTTCACCATTCTCATCAAGGATGTTATCGATCATTTAGTAATCTGCGTTCGTTCATTTAGTAGTTTGTCAGCCGGAACACACTGTTCAGCTTTTCCCGGTTTCGCTTGGTTTGCTGTACATTGCCCCAGGAAGGTACCCCATACCGCAGTATCGATGACGAGACACTAATAAGCAGATGCCTCGTGCTGCTTCTTGGACCGCCAACGTTTGGCATTCAGTAATCGCTTCGAAGCAATCGCATGTCCTCCGATGACAATTTCCATCCGATGGACCGCCTTGCAGTTGCTGACTAATAGAACCTCCGTTATGTGGTGAGCTATCTGTAGCTTAACTCCATTCATCAACCTCTCGATCGTGGCTATCACCCCAGTCACAGACGCCTCCACTTCTTCGAGTGCCTCGCCCATTACTGTTAATGACACGTCGTCCGCAAAACCCACGATTTTCACTTTGCTGGGCAACCGCAGTGTCAGGGGGATTCATCGTACATCCCGTTCCACCAGGACTCTGCTCTCAAAGTAGCTCTGTAGGATGTGGCAAAGATAGTCGGGAACCCGAATTCTGTGCAGCGCAGCGGCAATGGTTTCAAAGCTGGCACTGTTGAAAGCGTTCTTTACATTTATCGTAACCACTGCGCAGTATCGATCTCCTCTTCGCTTCTGTTTTGACGCTTTTTCTGCACTTTCCCGGGCACTGTCCGAATTGCATCCATTGTCGATACTCCTTTGTGGAATCCAAACTGCATGTTTGCCAGTTCACGCTCACCCTCCATACACTTCGTCAACCTGTTGAGGATGATCCTCTCCAAAAGCTTCCCATCTATGTCTATCAGACATATAGGCCTATACGAAGCCGGATTTCCCGGCGGCTTCCCTGGTTCGGCAGCAGTACCAGTTTCTGGGTCTTCCACATTTCTGGAAAGTTACCCTCGTCCAGACACTTCTAGAGTACCGTTCGGAACATATCCAGATATGACAATATCGCAGCTTTCAGAGCAACGCGTTTCCTATTTTGCAAGTAGGCGCCTGGAACAATTCCGATTCCTATTTTGCAAGTAGGCGCCTGGAACAAGTTAGAGATTGAAGTGTTCCATTCCTCGAAAGTAGTTCTGCCGTTCCGTTTGCCCGTTCTTATGCCTACCTTCAGTTTAAATTTGTCGGAACATATCCTCGATCATAAGTTAAGATGTGAAAAAAATACAACAGATAACCCTTTCTTTTCCGAGCAATACACGTTTTGTAAACAAGCTTGCATTATTTATATACAACTAAATTCAGTCACATAGAAGTTACTGCTACCAAATAAGTCGGATTTGTGCTGCTACGGTTTTCTCAGTACCGAATTATGCCAAATTACCCACTTTTTTGTTGCCGTTCAAAATTATGCCAAAGAAACTGAGGGACATATGTGAAGCCTTGCTGGTAGAAATCGGTTAAGAAAGGTACGATGAAATCCTTAAGTACAAGCAATGTTCCGGAAGACTTAAAAAAAAACTAGTCTTGATGTTAAAGCGTGGAGTGCGACTGGATTGCTTATGAGAAGCCAGGAGGTCCTGGCTGAAGGTGTTGAAGTGAGGTTTCTTTCTGGGCACTAAAGTAGATTCAATTACCAAGCTATGCAATTTACGAAATTCTCCGCAACACAACTAAAGTAGATTCAATTTACCAGGTTGACAACAGACAGGAAAGAAAGATGCTAGGTTTTGGTAGAACAGGATACAACTCTTTTCATATGACACAAATTCCAATAGTTATATGCGGCATGTAATGTTTTCTGCACTATTACTAGCTGCTTGTTATTCGAATTTGATCGTAATTCCACCTGTCAACCGTTTCCACTCCCACTTCGGCTAATACGCTGAATGTGCATCGGGTACACTATTGATGCCCGATTTCTCCAATCACTATGAGATTTCAGCATTAAAACTACAGTGCATTCTATTTATATACATCAGGCTTGGTTTCGTTTGCCATTCCATCTATAGCTGATTCAACAAAATCAACCGACCACCGTGCCATCATGTCGAGACGCACGTCACTGCCCAGGAAAACATGGTAAAGCCAAATCAGACATGAAAACAATAAAATAAATTGAATTTGTATATTTTAGAGAAAAAAAAACAGCTTTAGCCTTTTGCTGCCTATTTCCTTCCTGGTAGGTTTTCCGAACATAGGATTCCAAACTAGGTGTACCTATCCCAGAAGGTAAATTTTTACGGTGTGGAGTGGGTACATCGAAAACTATTGCTACGAGCTCCCGCCAGCGAAACAGACGAAACATGCCAACCTTGGATCGTTAAGGAAGGTATGTGCTCAGTTTACCAATCTCGTTCTGACATTGCGTGAATCATTGCCTACAAAATATCGCTGCCCGCTGCTGCACCGGGCGGTGTCATGTATGTACGAGCTTTCTGCTGAAAGTCAATCTTTCACCGTCTCGACATTCTAATCCAATCAAAACATTCGTGCCTTTATCGGTGGCGCTATTTCCCCCTCTCTGCTCGATGAAACATTGAACGATACATTCCGGTGATCGTAAAGTTAGTAGAGTATCTACACTCTCTCTGTCGATGTCACTGGTCGACCTACAAGTCGAATATTTCCGAAAGGTTATGTGGCATGGGCAGAGTAATAAACCTTATACCCCAATTTAAATAAAGGTAGGAAATGTTTGGATAAAGGAAGGGGTACATGTCAACGGGGTTTTTATTTGCACCGTTGTCCAATAATCCGTTCCGTACAATTTACGTCCACCTGCGATGGCGTGGTCCGTGTCGTTGTAGGATGAATGTTGGTTAGTTAGCTGCACTCGCAACTACTGGCAGGTACTCTGTTATAGCTTATTGACAAATTGAATATTTCAGTGCCTCATTTCACGGCAGCAGTCGTGCTACAAGCGGTTTTAATTAATTAGACCCTGTATGTTCATCGTCCCTGGTTTGATGTGTCGCTGTTCAACTTAGTTCTTCAGTTGGAAGCTCATCGGGTTGGGACTGTTCCGTGGCTCATCGGGGCTCTGGCAAAATGTGTTTATATGTGTTTGACTAAAAGTGTATAATGAATATCAAATGCAACGGCAGTGATTGCGCTGGCGTAAGGTGAAAAATTTATAGGTAATTAGGCGCTAAATTTGTCAAGCCGTACATGACCCCAGTAGAGAAGAGTCTATGTCCGCGTAGGTCCTGAACATAACCAGAAATATTCATTTTGCTGGTTATCGCGTTACATATTACGAGACTATGTATTTATTTGCTATGACGGCTATTGTCATTAATTGGAAAATCTGACTGTTCATTCATTTAAAACATTCTCTAAATCAAATAGGAAACGAACATATATTTAATAGGAATAGTTCGAACCCGAATTGGACAAAGGCACGAGTCGTTTATTTATTCTGTATTACAAAGATATTTTAGACCACCGGTTCTTAACCTGGGGTACATGTACCCCTGAGGGTAATTTAACTGGCCCCAGGGGGTACCTCGGACAAAAATGCATAATTGCGTTTGTATTACAATTTTTATCAAAACTTTTTGATAAACTTTTGATATATGTATATTTTTTGCCTTTCTCGTACAACAAAGTTGTACCGAAAGGCTATAGGACTACTCCAAAAAACAGCTTTTGATAGAAGGCCCGGAGACCCATAGTGTTATATACCGATCGGCTCAGTTCGACTAATCGAGGTGATGTCTGTATGTGCGTATGTATGGCGGCACCCTTTTGCGAGACGCCCCGCTTTAGCTCGAGGATCATCTCGCCCATCCGGGTACGACTTATTCGACGTACGTCGGCCCCGAGTTCACCGATCTTGACGTCACTCCTCATCGCCGTCAAGACATCCGAGTACTTAGCCTCGTCCGTTTTGATGACTAGGGTCGCCTACCCTAGACTTCTTGCTACCCTCATTCGCCTGAGCCTTCTTTTCGGCCCTTGAAGTCTTCGGTTTCCTCTTGTTCTTGACCAGGGTCCAGGAGGCGTCATCCCCCTCTATTTCCCTGGTCTGGTGCGGCTGAGAACTTTCAGCCTGCCGTAACGCCTTGCCACCGTCTTTCCTGAGTGGACGGACCTTTCCAGGTCCTTCCTCCCCCGGTTTTGGAGGTACCTGGCCGGGGTTCAGCTTCCCAGCCCACTACCCTTGTTCGGGGTAGTAATCCTCCGCGTTTTGGAGCGGCCCCCAGGGAGCTCATCCCCGAGTCCGCTTGCCCGAGTCCGCGAATTCCTTACTGATATTATGCTTCGATGACGCAAAGTTGATGATGGCGTCCAGCTGTTCCGTCGCCACCTCGAAGGCCGAGAGCTCATCGCGTTTGCGGTTCATCGCCTTCACAAGCCATGGGCCGTCTATAACCTCTACCGGCGTAGCCTGGGAGATGGTTAAGTGACCCACGCTGGCGCTGCGCACTGAGCTGCCGACTATTGCCTCTGGCGAAGGGGTTGTCGCCTACACTACTACCACTAATTGAAGAATTAACTTGGTTTTCCATTTTGGTCCCACGAGTTGCTCGGGAAAAAAAGTCCACCACGCCAGAGCCCAGCATGACGCGGTAAGGGACAATTACTGTGGAGGGTGCCCAGGTACCCCACATGCTCCGTTAAAGGCCTAGCTCATTATTTCACCCCCCTGGCCATGTATCCCCTCGGCACGGGTCGCTTAACGCCTTGGGATTAGGGGTTAGGGACGATGGTCCCGTTGGTCGCACCCACTCACTCTAGCTGATGTCAGAAGGACAACAGTGCCCAGGCTGCACTACCAGCTAAGTACGCAACCCTTAGCTGGCGGTCAACTGTCATCGGAAGACCCGTGGAAGCGTGTGATTGGAACTTGTGAGGACCAGAGCTGTGTAGGTCGCTCCTTCCCAAATGTCAACTCACCATTTCGCAGCCCTGCGTATGTATGTGAGTATTTGTGTGTGTGTATGTGTGTATGTGTTCAAATTTTGTAGACACACTTTTTGGAAATTAGCATTATCCGATTTACTCGCAACAATTGTTTGTCCATTGTTTGCTATTGAAAATTGGCCCGATCGGACATAGCATTTCGGAATTATTGAAAAATCATTGTTTTTTCCCAAGGGTTCCCCCTTTCTACCAAGAGGCCTGAAAGCACCCTTTCAAGAGACCCGGAAGCCTCCTTTCAAAAGGCCCGGAAGCCTCTTTTCAAGAGGCCCGGAAGCCTCCTTTCAAGAGGCCCGGAAGCCTCCTTTCAAGAGACCCGGAAGCCTCCTTTCAAGAGGCCCGGAAGCCTCCTTTCAAGAGGCCCCCAAGCCACCTTTCAAGAGGCCCGGAAGCCTCCTTTCAAGAGGCCCGGAAGCCTCCTTTCAAGAGGCCCGGAAGCCTCCTTTCAAGAGGCCCGGAAGCCTCCTTTCAAGAGGCCCGGAAGCCTCCTTTCAAGAGGCCCGGAAGCCTCCTTTCAAGAGGCCCAGAAGCCTCCTTACAAGAGGCCCGAAGCCTCCTTTCAAGAGGCCCGAAGCCTCCTTTCAAGAGGCCCGGAAGCCTCCTTTCAAGAGGCCCGGAAGCCTCCTTTCAAGAGGCCCAAGCCTCCTTTCAAGAGGCCCGAAGCCTCCTTTCAAGAGGCCCGAAGCCTCCTTTCAAGAGGCCCGAAGCCTCCTTTCAAGAGGCCCGGAAGCCTCCTTTCAAGAGGCCCAAGCCTCCTTTCAAGAGGCCCGGAAGCCTCCTTTCAAGAGGCCCAAGCCTCCTTCAAGAGGCCCGGAAGCCTCCTTTCAAGAGGCCCGGAAGCCTCCTTTCAAGAGGCCCGAAGCCTCCTTTCAAGAGGCCCGGAAGCCTCCTTTCAAGAGGCCCAAGCCTCCTTTCAAGAGGCCCGGAAGCCTCCTTTCAAGAGGCCCGGAAGCCTCCTTTCAAGAGGCCCCAGCCTCCTTTCAAAGGCCCGGAAGCCTCCTTTCAAGAGGCCCGGAGCCTCCTTTCAAGAGGCCCGGGAGCCTCCTTTCAAGAGGCCCAGGCCTCCTTTCAAGAGGCCCGAAGCCTCCTTTCAAGAGGCCCGGAAGCCTCCTTTCAAGAGGCCCGGAAGCCTCCTTTCAAGAGGCCCGAAGCCTCCTTTCAAGAGGCCCGGAAGCCTCCTTTCAAGAGGCCCAAGCCTCCTTTCAAGAGGCCCGAAGCCTCCTTTCAAGAGGCCCGGAAGCCTCCTTTCAAGAGGCCCGGAAGCCTCCTTTCAAGAGGCCCGGAAGCCTCCTTTCAAGAGGCCCGGAAGCCTCCTTTCAAGAGGCCCGGAAGCCTCCTTTCAAGAGGCCCGGAAGCCTCCTTTCAAGAGGCCCGGTAGCCTCCTTTCAAGAATCCCAGAAGCTTCCTTTCAAAAAACCCGGAAAACTCCTTTCAAGAGGCCCGGAAGCCTCTCTTTAAGGGGCTCAGAATTCATCTTTCCAGAAGGTTTGGAAGCTTTCGTTCAAGAGGCTCAGACGTATTTCAAAATTTTTAGAAGCCTCCTTTTAAGTGGTACAAAAGCCGCTTTTCAAGAGGCTCGGAAGCTTCACTATAACAGCTCGAAATAATGGAAATTTTAGCCAACTTTATAAAGAGTCATATATTCCGTTAATTTTCAGTTTCATTTTTAATATATCTTATGAGTTACACTTATTTCCATTTACAGCAAAAAATAAGGGGTACCTCAATTCATGTAAAAGTGCGAAGGGGGACCTCTCAAGCAAAAGGTTGAGAACTTCTGTATTAGACAATCGACATTTACTGTCGTGTCATGGTTCGGGAAGTTTACCAGCGAATTAAGGAGAGTTAATGTTTATACAGTTCTTCATACAGCTGTTCATGGTGAACTGCATAGCCTTTCTCTTTTTCATTATATGTACATTATTGTTATGTCAATTAGTTGGTCAATATACGTATAGTAAGAATAAGATGCCTTATATTCTTATGTTTAACGATAGATTCTGCAGTTAGTAAATAGGGAGCTCAATGGGCCTGGTGACCTTGATGAGATGAGATTTTGAATTCCTCGGCACGTTTTTTCCACTCAAGAGCTTGAAGGAGTAATAACCAAGGAGTAATAACCAAGTTATAGCCAGAAAGTTATAAGTGCTGATTGCACTGTTAGCAGACATAAAGACACCAGATATTAGTGAAGACCTGTCTTAAGAGTCAGGTACGTTGATATGCCGAAGAATTCATGTATAACTTTACCCTAAGAACCAAATCGTGATTGTAACAGGACCCATTAGGTTTCGGTCACGCTTTTACCTAACCTCAACCGCGAGCAAGCCCGAGATCGTTCGCCCTGAGCGTTCCCGCTAAAACGCAGTGGCTCAGTGGCTTGGAAAGTTTAGATCCCTCCAGAATAATCCCATTCCGACAGTTATTCTGTCGCCCGAGTCGCTCGAGGCTCAAGCTGCCCCCCGGGACATTTTGAATCGACGCTGTGACATCTGCGGACAGAGGGAGCAAACAAGTTCTGCCCGCAACAAGTCAGGATATTCAACTTTATGCTTATTTTGGTTATTCGGCCAAACGGTATTCCAAAACACTGTACATCCCTCCCAAAGAAATTGTAGTCTCGCAATTTAGTGTTCTTTGGGCACTTTCGCAGTTATTAATTGCGAAGCTAGCACGATAGTATTCTTATGTTCAGAGACATTTAGGATGGTCATCTTTAGCATGGTCTTTATTTATAGACGAAAGCTTCTATGTATCTGCAACTACCAAACCAAAGCGACCGCGTGTCAGTGCCAGTTTTCTAACTAAAGACTAATGGAGTATCTGCTTATCAAAAAGATGCGAGTCAAACGGCGTCTGTATTGACATCGACCATTATTGGCATTACATCCCCACACTGAGGCAGAGCCGCCTCGCAGCTTAGTGTTCATTAAGCACTTCCACAGTTATTAACTGCGAGGTTTCTAAGCCAGGTTACCATTTTTGCATTCGTATATCATGAGGTTAACACGATGATACTTTTAGGCCCAGGGAAGTCGAGACAATTTCCAATCCGGAAATTGAGATGGCAGCCCCATCACGGTGAAAAGGGGCATTGGGCCAGCAGTCTTCTGTTCCTGAAACCCAATAAACCGTTCGAGAGAAATCACACGAACTAATTCAACTAGTTGGCCTACTGTACTCAGAACCCATGTGTGAGTCTTATTCAGGGTAATGGAATTTGGGGTAATGGCATTTGGGATAGTGGGTAACGGTAATGAATATATTTTGAATTCTTTCAAATCTCCAAGCCATGTCAATGATGCCGTTTAAGACACTTGGATCAAACAACCGAACCCCCAGGACACATTTTCCAATAAAGCCAGTGGTTTGAACATAATTCTTGCGTGTTTTGGAAATTGACAAATGAACGGAATTCGTAAGGTAATAAATGGCTGCTACGAATAATGAGAAAGGAATAAAAATATCGCTATTGAAATAAAAATATATCATCCTTATCAAATATTATCTGTCTGATGCAATAAAAGGTAAAAGCATGCCGTTACAAATTTGGATTACTATCATACAATAAAATGTCAGTAACTACCAAAAAGCAACATCCGATAAATGGATTATGTAAGATTTTCCATCCCGTTTTGCCACTTATTTTTGTTGTAAAATTTTGCAATAATGGCTCCCACAGAACCACAACCATTCTCGGGCTCGGCTATTATATTTGCCTGCACTGAGTGTGCACCGGAAATCCGATACAGTTGCGCCTTGTATAATTCCACTTGATTGATTGATCGATTCGACAGGGTCGACTGGGTGGCCAGCTGGATTTCTGGCAATGACTGTGAACGGGCTGGGGTAACTTATTGATTGCATGAATTTTAATTGATTTATTTGTAACCCATTTGCATAATCATTTTGTCAATAATGCAAGAAGCAAGTTTATGATGTGTCCATCGATGAGCCGTGAACCGTTGAGGTGTGATAAGGAAGGGAACAAACGGTGCTCGGTTGAGCATTCGCTAAGGGACTTCGGGGTTCTGTGATTACGCTTGAAGTTCCGGAAAAACTTCTTTTGTAAATAAATTCTTAGAATCCAACTAAACACACTTCACACACAGCTCAATTAATAATCTTGGCTGTGTCCATACATAGCACATGTACATATAAATACGAAATTCGCAAAAAAAAATCCACTTGTAGCGGAACTTGCACTCAGACGGTTTCTGCTTTAGACCGCTTGGTCGAAATGCTCATTTATGGATGGCCATTTAGCCGAACGGGGTTATATTATTGTCCATGTGACGATATGTCAAATGATATTTTCAGCCTTTTGGTCCTTTCGGCATAACGACATTTTCGGACTAATGATCTGTTGAGGAAAACAACTTTTTCAGCCAAATTATCAGGTCGACCGTATGACCACTGCGCTCGTATGTTGCTCTCAGCCAAATGACTTTTTCGGCCAAACCGTTTTCGACCGTTACGAAGTTGGCTAACTCTTGTCCTAACGGCCAAGTGGCATTTGGAAAAAGGATTTCCACCGAAAGACTTTCGTCAATCGACGAGAAGGACCAAAAGGGCACAAACCATCCTGGTCGACATTTTTGACCGTATTACTTGTTCAGCAACTGATATTTTCTGTGGAAATTCCGAAGAATATCTGAACCATTTTCCTTAAAAATTTGTAAAAATTTCCCGTAAATATTAAAGAAAAATCCATTACAAATACCAATTTTTTTGTGAAGATTCTATAAAATCTAAAGAATTTCCCGTAAAAATGTGAAGAATTTCCCGGTGGCTAAATGGTATTCGGCTTGACGCCGAAAACGCTGCCGACCAAAATTATGACCAATGCTGCCACCGACAATTTGCGGATCGGCTCACATCTCTAACGGTGGTCACAACCGTCAGAACCTATACATGAACCAAGCAAATTTCACTTAAAAAAAAAACAAATAAGTCACGATTGCGTGAAATGTTTTGTGTGGAGTTTATTAAGGAGACTCCAATTTTTCCAACGCTGACAATTTTGTTGCTTGGACGGGTTTGGAACCTAATCAAAAGTTTTATTTAGTAAAACATATTATTGCAAAAAAGGTAGAAAAAAGCTAGCAAATAATATCATGATCACCTGAAAACGGTTTCAGATCGAATTATGCTTGAAAACGTTTTACATACCCTCATCATTGATACCTATATCGATTTTCACCTTAATTTTTTTTTTCGTGTACAATTGCGATTAAACTAGCATTGAAATTATGGTACAGTTTTGACAGTCAGCATTGCTTTCAAGCAAACAATATTGTTCCAAAAATCACTTGGCAAATTAGTAGTACTATTTGAGAGTTCAAAAATGAAAAATAATATGGAAATATCTAAAAATTTTGTTCTGACTTTTGGCCAGGATTTGGTCTAAAATACTCCTCAGTGCAACGGGATATTTTATAAGCTTTTATTTTACTGGAATAAAGATTATTTGAACAAAAGTAATATTTTCAGCAACAAAAAAAAATGTCTCGATTATCCGGAGTAACATTTTTCTCAACACTCCGGATAATCGAGTTCGCCCTGTACTTCAGGTAATTCTTGGCTGAACTGGGATGCAACAATAGTTGAAGGTGTATTCATTTTTCTCTATGGATCATAAGGGCATCCACCATTTTAGAAAAGTTATCAGAGACTGCTGGTTATGCGTGTAGAGCTGGTGTTCCAGGGAATTCTTGGATGGCTTGGATGGATCAAAAAGGGTAAAAACTATTGTTAAAACAGAAAACAATTTTTACTACGCATATAATACTGTAGGGAATTCCTGGATGACCTGCAACGGAACGGTTATTGAAGGCGGTTCCTGGCGTGTGGATTAAAAAGAGCATGAACCATTAAAAACAGATTTAAAAGATCAAATAGAGCATGAACTATTTTTTAAAAAAATAACAAACCTTTAGTTACGTGTGGCATATACTCCAGAGAATTCTTGGTTGACCTGAAAAGAAACAGCTATTGAAGGCATATCCAACTTGGTCAAATAGATAAAATAGGGTATGAACCATTTTCAAAAGGAGATAACAACCCTTTAGTTACACGATGCTCCAATGAATTCGATGTTACATGCTCCAATGAATTCTTTGATAATCTTAAGCAGAACGGTTATTGAAGGTATCCTATTTGGTTGAATAGATCCTGTAGATCTCAAGTCCTATAATCCAGGAAATTCTTGGATGACCTGGGACGAAACGTTTATTCAAGACATATCCAATTTTATTCTACGGATTGAAATGGACCATGGACCATGTAAAAAAAGAGGTAATAACCGTTTGGTTGCGCGTGTAGAGCTTAAGGTCTATACTCCAAGAAATTCTTGGACGATCTACGAATCAACAGTTATTGAAGGCGTTTACAGTTTTATTCTACGAATTGAAAAGGGCATTAACCATTTTCAAAAAAGATATATCAGCCCTTTGGTGTTGCGTATAGACCTTAGGGCTTATACTTAAGAGGAATTCTTGGATGGGTTGAAACGGAACAGTTATTTTAAGGTGCACCTAATTTGGTCAAATAGATTAAATAAGGCATGAACCAATTTGAAAAAAATATCGATTCTTTGGTTATGTGTGTAGATCTTAAGGTCTTGGTTACTCATGTATACTCCAGGTGAATTCTTGGATGACCTGAAATGGAACACTTGTTTAAGATGCAAAGCAGCTACTTAGTTCTTTGGGTTTCTAAGAGTGTGTTCTAATTGATTCTCTTTTGGATAACAATATTACTTAAAATTCTTTTCGGTTTCTTTGAAATAAAATAATAAATATTCAGTGTTATTGATATTTATGTTGATAACATTTTGATTTTTGATAACAGACGGAAATTTGAGATAGTCTTATCTGTTTTACTGACAGTTTTTGCGAATGAGTTAGTAATTTTCAAATATTCAAAAATAATGTTCATCAAATGCTTCCTATATTACAATGTAGCACAGCTGTGGTGTTTTAGTATTATTTCGCAAATAATGATAGCTTATAGCAATTTGAAGCAGTTAATTTAATTAGTTATCATGACAGCGTTAGATAATCTTCGTTTTACGCTTTCAAAACGCCATGTAAACCCCTTCTTCCCTATTTCCTTTCGTGACCGAATGTGAATCCTGAGAAGGGGTCAACTGAATCGTCATCAACGGCTGCCCTACTAAACCACTATCACTGCGCGCTCGTGAACTTGTGTTGGTGTGCCTGTACACGCTTCAACACGATGATGACTTATTCATTAGATCGACGCTGGCAAATTGAAAGCCCCGACTTTGGATTAAAGTTAAATGGGCGTAAAATTGACGACGCCCTTGAGTGGGCCTCTGTGGTTGCAGGCGCGCGAGGAAGAAAAGGACCCGACATTTCGTGCCCGGCCTTTCCCGGTTTGATGTGATTGTGAAAGGGTTGACAGCAAAGCAGAAGAAATGTTTTCGAAGAGTCTGCATTGGCCGGGGCTGAATTATTCATGAGTTACGTGATGGGAACATTGGTCATGTATTTTAAATTGGTTAGTTCCCAAGCACTATTGTGTGGACTGTAGTGAATTAGCCTTGAATGAGGACTGAAAGTCACAATAAATTAAGTTGGTATTGAAAAGCAAAACAGAAACGCATTTACTTTTAGAGTAAGATTCTTCCCAACAAACATTGGATGATGATGCTTACTTCAGCTAAAAACTAACTATAGCTCAGCCTAAATTGTTTGTTGGGTTATCTCTCCTGTGATCTGATAAAAGTTAGGCACGCTTTGAGAGTGATTTAAAATTGATGTACAAAGAGGCAAAGAGGATTGAATACCTTATAATTTTGTTTTCCAATAAATAGTTACTCAATTATTGATCCCGTAATTATTTGCACACGGTCTTGGATTGGCCTTAGTCACATTATTTATGGCAGTGCAGCAATATGATTTGCCACCATCCACGCCTGCCGGACGGCGAAACAACTAATTCTGCATTCAAACAATTACTGGAATCAAGCTTATCTAATATTTATCCTTCAAATCCGCAAATGCATTAAGACTGTTGTATTATTGAAATTATAACAACATTCCAAGTGCATGCCACAAGTCTAGAACGCATGGCATTGGGCGCCCCTAATAGAGGTTGCTGATTTCTGTGGATCCAAAGGTCTAGGCGTCTTCCTGTTCTTGAGCGCAAAGTTTCAACAACAACCAAGAATCTTGGCCACAGAGCCGCAACACCGGAGAGCGGATCTCGGAAGCACAGGATAGGTAGGAAGCGTTGCGGTAGTCTTGATTTAAATAGATTTTCTATGTTTACCGTACCGGGAGGTGGGCGAATGAGCTGCTTCTAGCAGGCGAAGGAGAAACCATACACAAAGCTATTATATTTATACATGCATGATTGCTGCAGGGAGTGGAAGAAAATGAATGTGCTCGAAACCACACTGGCAAATGTTCACACACACTCAGCAATGTGGATTCCGGTATCTAGTTCCTGAGGCCAGCAATTTCCCCCCGGAATGCAACCAAACAAGTAGCATTGCTCCGTATCCTCCTGCCTTGCCGGTCGTTTGGCCATTCCCCATTTCAGTTGTGCAAGAAACTAGGATCGCTGTCTTGTTTTCACCCTTAATCCCGTTGTTTTTCGTTAACTGGAAGTGTGCCACAGCTTGCTAATAAAACAAAAGTCGACGGTTTCGTGCAATACTGACACAACACAACTTTTGAACTTTCAACATATTGATGGAAAAAGCGTGGAAAAAAGTATGATGCCGACCAGAAAAGATAAAAACTTAAATTTGAAATAAATATTGAAACAAATATATGAAAAGATTATAAAAAGGCTTGTCGCATTTTAGGAATTCAGGAAATTGTGGATTTTTATATTTTGGATTTGGATTGGATTTGGAGTGATTTGAAATGGATTTGAATTGGATTTGATTTTGATTGGATTTGGATTGGATTTGGATTGGATTTGGATTGGATTTGGATTGGATTTGGATTGGATTTGGATTGGATTTGGATTGGATTTGGATTGGATTTGGATTGGTTTGATTGGTTTGGATTGGTTTGGATTGGTTTGGATTGGTTTGGATTGGTTTGGATTGGTTTGGATTGGTTTGGATTGGTTTGGATTGGTTTGGATTGGTTTGGATTGGTTTGGATTGGTTTGGATTGGTTTGGATTGATTTGGATTGGTTTGGATTGGTTTGGATTGGTTTGGATTGGTTTGGATGGTTTGGATTGGTTTGGATTGGTTTGGATTGGTTTGGATTGGTTTGGTTGGTTTGGATTGGTTTGGATTGGTTTGGATTGGTTTGGATTGGTTTGGTTTGGTTTGGATTGGTTTGGATTGGTTTGGATTGGTTTGGATTGGTTTGGATTGGTTTGGATTGGTTTGGATTGGTTTGGATTGGTTTGGATTGGTTTGGATTGGTTTGGATTGGGTTTGGATTGGTTTGGATTGGATTTGGATTGGTTTGGATTGGTTTGGATTGGTTTGGATTGGTTTGGATTGGTTTGGTTGGTTTGGATTGGTTTGGATTGGTTTGGATTGGTTTGGATTGGTTTGGATTGATTTGGATTGGTTTGGATTGGTTTGGATTGGTTTGGATTGGTTTGGATTGGTTTGGATTGGTTTGGTTGGTTTGGATTGGTTTGGATTGGTTTGGATTGGTTTGGATTGGTTTGGATTGGTTTGGATTGGTTTGGTTGGTTTGGATTGGTTTGGATTGGTTTGGATTGATTGGTTTGGATTGGTTTGATTGGTTTGGATTGGTTTGGATTGGTTTGGTTGATTTGGATTGGATTTGGATTTGGATTGGATTTGGATTGGATTTGGATTGGATTTGGATTGGATTTGGATTGGATTTGGATTGGATTTGGATTTGGATTGGATTTGGATTGGATTTAGATTGGATTTGGATTGGATTTGGATTGGATTTGGATTGGATTTGAATTGGATTTAGGCTAAATAGAGAATGGATTTGAAGTGAAAATTAAACTAATAGAATGAGTAACAGGTTTTATTCCAAAGAAGGGTTCATTGAGTATGAAAATTGTGCCTTTTACCCCATATCCATTGATCCAATTCACTCTATCGTTCGAATCATTTTCGCTTTCTTCCGGTTCAGCATGCTTCCGTTCGAATACGCTGCTAATTGGCCAAGCTTAATCGAGCTACATTATTCCCAAATCCATTTGAGAATCAGATGTTTCCTTCGCATCCCAAGAAAACTGCAACAACTGAGCCAAGGAGCAACGGACGTTGACTCGCTTGGACAGAATAACCAAAGCAGTAGAGATGTGTGCTTCCCTCTCGGTCGTCATGGATATGTGCGGTGCCCCTGCGGGTAGATAGAAAGAGTTCCCCGCAATCATTAAAGGACAAATAACACACCCCATAAAAGGAGCAATGTGAGTGAAGCAGTAGTGAACATATCCATTCTCATTGTGACCAACGAGACGATTCAATTAGATTTTCTTTGTGATGCGAGCATTGGCATGTGGCTGATAACCGTATTATTAACGACTGTCAGTATGCCCAGATAATGGACCGGATGTAAACATAAATTTGTATCGATGTGGCAATGTAAACGTAGACCCTAATTGAATCTTATTTTACCGGAGAGATCAAAGGATAATTGGACATCTGGAGTAAAATGCACTAACAATATGTAGATATTTTGCAAACAATTGGAGAAATATTGCTTAACTCGTCTTAGTCTGAGACAGGTCTTAGTCCCATCTTTTCAAAGAAATAACAAGGATTGTATTTTTAATTAACTAATTAATCAATTGAACAATTGATTCTTTAATTCTGTAAATAAAAAGCGAGCGCTACAAATAGTATAACCTATTAAAAATGGAGAAAATGTAAATGGCGAACATTCGAAACCAATGTTCAGAATTCACATGTGACAGTGAGTCAAATAACTCGAATGCAACCCAACTGATAACTTTACCGTGATATGAGCTGAAGTGAGCACGTGAGCAAATTCCAGTGCCTTCAAATTTTCACTGGACAGATACAATTCCCCCAAGGGCTGTGGAACAATCAACGGGTATTTTGCATAATTAAGCCGTCCCTTCTGGGATGCCTTCCGGTTGGACGCAAAAATAGCCCCGAACTGTGGTATCATTCATCACGTTCATTAGCCATCAAAATTAGCTTTATCTCATTGCCGGATATGGCTTATTTATTCCCCCACAAAAGCGCTGTGTGGTTTTTCCTATCGTGGCTTATTTGCACGCACCTAGTTATGTGCCGACCAGAAAACTGCATGGTTCGTGCTACGCAGCACAACTCACCACATTGCACTGCATTCTGCTTTAAATGAGAGCGCTGGATGTGTTCTATGCAATCGAAACCTTGTCACCAGCGCCTGCAGCCTACTGCAGGTTTTAACGGAGTCAGGTATTTTAATTTGAAGAGCGAAGAACAAGAGGTATTCGGCTGATTTCATAACGGCATTGGTTTATTTCTCGTAAAAGTATTCCACATGCGGCATCCTTTTGGCATTACCATCATTTTAATTACTTATTTTACAAGAACGCAAAATTTGAATTTCGGAAAATACATGAAGCTATCTTCTTGCCTGACGTCATAGTGTGTCAGATGTCCTTATGCAAATCGTCACGACAAATGAACAAGTTTACACACTTTCGAAACAACATTTTATTTAATATTTATTACCAGACACAGGTGTCTTCTTCATTCGGCTCGGTCCATGACTGCACTTCGCCAACCACGCAGTCTGCGGAGGGTCCGCAAATCGTCCTCCATCTGATCGATCCACCTTGCCCGCTGTGCACCTCGCCTTCTTGTTCCCGTCGGATCGTTGTCGAGAACCATTTTCACCGGATTACTGTCCGACATTCTGGCTACGTGCCCGGCCCACCGCAGTCTTCCGACTTTCGCGGTGTGGACGATGGATGGTTCTCCCAACAGCTGATGCAACTCGTGCACCACACCATAGATGGTACGCAGTACTTTCCTTTCGAAAACTCTCAGTGCGCGTTGGCCCTCCACAAGCATCGTCCAGGTCTCGTGTCCGTAGAAAACTACCGGTCTAATAAGCGTTTTGTAGATAGTCAGTTTGGTACGACGGTGAACTCTATTCGATCGGAGCGTTTTGGGGAGTCCAAAGTACGTACGTTTTCCAGCCACTATGCGTCTCCGAATTTCTCTGCTGGTATCATTTTCGGCAGTCACCAGTGAGCCCAAGTACACAAATTCTTCTACTACCTCAATTTCGTCACCACCGATGCAAACTCGCGGTGGTTGGCTCACATTGTCTTCTCTTGAGCCTCTTCCTATCATGTACTTCGTCTTCGACGTGTTGATGACTAGTTCAATCCATTTAGCTTCACTTATCGGTCCGATGTAGGCTTCCTCCATCCTCTCAAAGTTACGTGCCATTATATCAATGTCGTCGGTGAAACCAAAAAGCTGGACGGACTTCGTGAAAATCGTACCACTCGTGTCAATCCCTGCCCTTCGTACTACTCCCTCCAAAGCGATGTTGAATCGCAGACACGAAAGACTATCACTTTGCCGCAACCCTCTACGCGCTTCAAATGGACTCGAGAACGCCCCTGAAACTCGAACTACGCACATCACCCGATTCATCGTCGCTTTGATAAACCGTGTCAGTTTATCCGGAAATCCGTGTTCGTGCATTAGCTGCCATAGCTGGTCTCGATCGATTGTATCATATGCGTTGTATTCGCGGCATTTCTGCAATACCTGGCGTCCGGCGAACACCTGATCTGTGATTCACCCATAAATCCCGCCTGGTACTGACCCACGAACTCTCTTGCAATTGGTGTTAGTCGGCGGCATAAAATTTGGGAGAGTACCTTGTAGGCGGCGCTCAGCAATGTGATTGTGGGGTAGTAGCTACAATCCAGCACACGTAGATGAGACACACGACACCTTCCATCCACTCCTGTGACAGAACCTCATCCTCCCAAACCTTGGTAATCACCACCGTGTTTAAACAGCTCTCCTGGTAGTTGGTTAACTCCAGGGGCTTTGTTGTTTTTCAGCCTGGATTTCCTGGATATTCGGAGCCGGAAGTCGAATGTCCTGCACGCGTGCTCCTAAGTGCATTACCATGCCGCCACCGTTGTCTGCCATATCGCCATTCAGGTGCACTTCATAGTGCTGCCGTCACCTTTGGATCACCTCACGCTCGTTTGTAAGAAGGTTCCCGTTTATGTCCTTACACATATCGGGCTATGGCACGTGGCCCTTACGTGAATGGTTTAACTTCGCATAGAACTTTCGTGCATTTTTGGCGCGGTACAGTTGCTCCGTCTCTTCACGGTCTCGATCTTCCTGCTGACGCTTTTTCCTCCGGAAAATCGAGCTTTGTCTGTTCCGCGCCCGTTTATATCGTGCCTCGTTCGCCCTCGTGCGGTGTTGCAGCAATCTCGCCCATGCTGCATTATTCTCTTCCACTAACTGCTCACATTCGCCGTTATACCAGTCGTTTCTCTGATGGCGGGTTGAATATCTCTCCAGCCATCTTCAGATGCTGCGCGTAGTTTTGGGCTAGTCTACCGTTTTGTAGCCGCCCAATATTTAGCCTCGGCGGACGATTCCGACCCGTGTTGTACACCGTCGAGAGTTTTGAGCGCAGACATACTGCAACGAGGTAGTGGTCGGATTCAATATTCGCACTGCGGCAAGTGCGTACTTTTGTGGTGTCGGAGAAGGAGAGAACGGCCTTTATTCTCAGCTTGCACATCATGCTACCCAATCACGCGTTGGCGCATCTTGCCCAGGACTATGAAACTGGTTCCCTGCTCGTTGGTGGTGCCACATCTTTGGTAGAAGGTAGCCGCTCGATGCCCGCTTTTCCACACTTTCTGTGTCTTCTAAGTGTTTGGACTAGACCCTTATTTTTTAAAGTTTTTTAAAATTATTTTATAAATTGGATAACCTAACTGCTATTTACACTAAATATGTACAATAAAATTTTGAAAACCTAGATTGGAACAAGCGTCCTAATCGCTGGTTGGCCCGAGAAGGCGCAACGAACCCTAAACCTTTCCTTGCACTCATCAAAGCGCTTTTGTAATGTTTTGATCCCGGCCAGACGGTGGACCTCAGAAGTTCATGCGATAACTTTTGGGGGAGGAAGGATCCTTTCTAGGCTTATGGATGGGAATGACTTTCGCTGACTTCCAGGACGATGGAAAGTAGCTGAGCCAGACACACTGATTGAAGATCAGCGAAAGGTGCTCACAGAACGGAGCACTCATGTGTTTGAGTTTGAGATTCAGAATGTTATATGAACATAGGGCCTTCATGTTCTCCGATGATTTGATATAGGCCGTCAATTCGCCAACTAAGATCCCCAACTCCTCCGAGAAGTCGTTGGGAAGAAGATGGATATTGTTACCATGCTCGTTAACGGCTGCTTCGTGTGGACTGATGAAGTTCTGTCCAAGATTGTGCAAGCTGCCAAAGTGACGACCTATTTCAGCGACTTTCTTCGACCAGGAGTTATCAAGCGATCCTTAGAGCCATTGTTGTCTAATGGGATCAAAGGTGGAATGGATCGAGGCTTGGATTTTAGAATTTTGGTTCACTTCCAGAACGGCTTAGCACA
The DNA here is from genome assembly GCF_024139115.2 of Armigeres subalbatus. Taxonomy (NCBI): domain Eukaryota; kingdom Metazoa; phylum Arthropoda; class Insecta; order Diptera; family Culicidae; genus Armigeres; species Armigeres subalbatus. The sequence goes on along the minus strand of NC_085139.1, from coordinate 145,470,016 downwards.
GTCTGGGAGAGCGCGGATCTTATTGGAAAAAAACACTATTTCTGAGGTCCACCATTCTGGCCTGGATTACTTTTGTCAAGCGATTGCAACGGGTTTTGAGTACAGGCAGCCCAGTACTTTGGTACTGTCTGCGAACGACGATGCGAAGACGAATGAGATCTTTGGTGAGGGTGTCAATGGTTAGGGTGCTGCTTACATGACGAGCTGTTGGAATATGCTGCTCTCTGGCCACCAAGATTGCCTCTTCGATGGCGCACAGCTGGCGGTCGATATTTTCTGAAGTCTCCGGACGTACCTCGTAGTCGATGGTGGTGTCGATGCTGGGTCATTAGGCCGAAGGTCATTAGGCCGAATGGTCATTTGGCCGAATGAGAATTGGGGAGAGAGAAGTGAGTAGTGCGCAGTGAGGAAGAAGTAGAAAGGAAAAAGTAGGAAGAAGGAAGAAGGAAGAAGGTAGAAGGTAGAAGGAAGAAGAAAGCAAAAAGAAGGAAGAAGGAAAAAAGAAGAATTAAGAAGAAAAAAGGAAGAAGCAAGAAGAAAGTAGGGAGAAAGGAAGAAGTAAAAATGAAGAAGGAAGAAGGAAGAAGGAAGAAGGAAGAAGGAAGAAGGAAGAAGGAAGAAGGAAGAAGGAAGAAGGAAGAAGGAAGAAGGAAGAAGGAAGAAGGAAGAAGGAAGAAGGAAGAAGGAAGAAGGAAGAAGGAAGAAGGAAGAAGGAAGAAGGAAGAAGGAAGAAGGAAGAAGGAAGATGCAAGAAGGAAGATGCAAGAAGGAAGATGCAATAAGTAAGATGCAAGAAGGGAGAAGGAAGAAGGGGTAAGGTGAAGAAAGAACTTCTCATTTTTCACTTCTTGCTTCTTTTTGCTAATTCGGCCTAATGGCCATTCGGCCTAATGACCGTTCGGCCTAATGACCATTCGGCCTAATGACCTTCGGCCTAACGGCTTTCGGCCAAATGGCTTGACACCGGTGGTGTAATTATTATTATTTATTCAGACTAAGGCCGAAGGGGCCTGTGCGGTATATAAGAGTCTTCTCCATTCGGCTCGGTCCATGGCTACACGTCGCCAACCACGCAGTCTACGGAGGGTCCGCAAGTCATCTTCCACCTGATCGATCCAACTTGCCCGTTGCGCACCTCGCCTTCTTGTGCCCGTCGGATCGTTGTCGAGAACCATTTTCACCGGGTTACTGTCCGACATTCTGGCTACGTGCCCGGCCCACCGCAGTCGTCCGATTTTCGCGGTGTGGACGATGGATGGTTCTCCCAACAGCTGATGCAACTCGTGGTTCATTCGCCTCCTCCACGTACCGTCCGCCATCTGCACCCCACCATAGATGGTACGCAGCACTTTCCTTTCAAAAACTCCAAGTGCGCGTTGGTCCTCCACGAGCATCGTCCAGGTATCGTGTCCGTAGAGGACTACCGGTCTAATGAGCGTTTTGTAGATGGTCAGTTTGGTACGGCGGCGAACTCTATTCGATCGGAGCGTCTTGCGGAGTCCAAAGTACGTACGATTTCCAGCCACTATGCGTCTCCGAATTTCTCTGCTGGTGTCATTTTCAGCAGTCACCAGTGAGCCCAAGTACACAAATTCTTCTACCACCTCGATTTCGTCACCACCGATGCAAACTCGCGGTGGGTGGCTCACATTGTCTTCTCTTGAACCTCTTCCTATCATGTACTTCGTCTTCGACGTATTGATGACTAGTCCGATCCGCTTAGCTTCCCTCTTCAGTCTGATGTAGGCTTCCTGCATCTTCTCAAAGATACGTGCCATAATATCTATGTCGTCGGCGAAGCCAAATAGCTGGACGGACTTATTGAAAATTGTACCACTTACGCCGCCGCGTAAGCTTGACAATGTCCCTCCGAAAGGCGGCCGATGTACCATCAATGTCTTGAGTTGGGCAGTAGGCCGCGTTGAGGGTGATTACTACGATGGAAGTGGTGGCATCTACCCCAACGGACTCGATGATCTCGAGCTGCAGACTTGGAAGTAGACGATAATTGACGTTGGTCTTAAGTGCGATAGCCACACCTCCTCTTCTGGAGTTGGACCGATTGAGTATCACCCCAAGGAAGTCTGGAATATGTACAATTGCATACTCACTGGGTTTCGGAAAGGTTTGAGTAAAAACTTTGATGCTCATGAAAGTTTATAAATTCCAAAACAATTTTGGTGAGTATATTATACTTCTATTGGCAACACCTCTGGCATCCCTACCGAATTTACATTTTTATTTGGGTGCCTAGCGGAAGCTTTCAATCGCTGATTTAATCATTTTATAAATTAAATAATTTTTCAATTTCCACTTCTTGAAACAATTACTAAAAGCGATTTGATTGAAATATGTATGTTAATTTATCATATCATATGAACTTCTCTATCTGTAGAACAAACATCAGACTATTTCTAACAAGAAAGTATTATAAAATATAATTCAAAAATATAAATTCCGCACAGCCATAATACATCACGGCGAATGAAATCAACGTTGTTATAACCTTCCGGAAAACTTGAATCTTGAGCGATGTAAACGACCGATTCGGATTTAAGCTGTAACGTTTTATTCCAATCTGCAAGTTAATCAAAACCGGTGGATGGAACCTCCCACTCCGTGCGACCTAAATACACGATACTTGAGTGAAGAAGGATTCTTGTCATTTTTTTTTCTTTCAGAACATCTGCTTTTTGTTTGCTTCAAGCTTTATCGCCGCTTGTCATCAGCAGTTGTTTCGTCTCTGAAAAGTGTTGTTTGGGGTTACGAAAATGCTCTTGCCCCATTCTTCCATGCTCGTGCACGCTAACCGGCGGCGGTAGTGATGGTGGTGGTGCTAAAGGCTTACAGGTGCGCTTTCTGTGCAAAACACGAGTCAGTTGGGTGGTGGTCGGATTCGCATATTTTGCTCAGTGTCAGCAGTCACCAGACGTATACTTGGCTAAAACATCCTTTTTGGAAGGTTTTCTGAAAATGTTTGCTGCCGGGGTGCACAAAGCGCAGAAGGAAAATGATTTTTTCCGATAAGAATCTTGATGGAGATTCAAAGGAAGGGGATTTTCCGTCAAGGATCATCCGTGACGTTTTTTTGTTTCTCGGAAGATATCAGGAAAGCCCAGAAATGTTGAACATCTGCCAACAGCCAACAGTGTAACTAGATATCCTCGTCTGGGTAATAATTAATATTATTTAATTGTTGGATCGGTGTTAATTATTCGTACGACGATTTCTCTTAATCATACAACGAAATGCATTAATTTAAAACCCACAACCGTAACCACACTATGTACAAGAATATGGCTACGTGTGCTTATTTTGAAAGTTATTAGGAGCTGCAGGTGTGCTGTTGGAGCATGCTTATTTCGAGTTGCTGTGAGCAAGTCAATTTTACATTTGAATAAACAGCTCAGGCTTCCTTATAGGTTATATTTTCTTTAGACTTGCTATTAGACAAATTTGAAAAATATTGTTAAAATGTCTTATCTATTCTTCCAGTGAACAGTGGTCTCTTTGGAGAAAGTTTTACGATATAAAATGGACCAACACTCAGTAGTACGATTGCAGACTTTATAATTGTCCTAGCTTTGGTTTGATTTCTGATAATCAACAAATACAATTTGATGTTGAGTATATTTTGTTATGAATCCTCTCAAAAACTAATTTTAAACTCACTTCAAAAGTGTTGAAGCACTAATTCCAACAAAGACGACATATACAACAGAAAAAACACATTTCCATCTATGCTACGTTGCAAAATGCATAATTTCTAGTTGTGTTGATCAACCGTTTATTGAAGGTTGGGCCACCAGCTAAGCCAGTCATTTTGGGATTTCGTTTCGCTACATAATATGTTTGCCTTTCTCGTACATTTTGTAGATAGCATATTATATTCACCATACATTGGTTTTGTGAGCAAATAAAGAGGGGACGACGAAACGCACAAAAGCGATTCCATTATCCTTTTAATGCCAATTTGAATCAGTGTAAGACGATCGTGTATATTGCTACTGAAAAAAAAATCAAAAAGTCTTTTTGTTATCCTCGGGATTATTTTGCAAAGTTTCAAAATGACAACTAACACCCCTGAGCTACACTAATGATGGAAAATTTAGCGAAAAAAAGTTATTTTCCCCTAGTGTACTGCGCCCGGATTCAGCTAAGATTAAGCGCTTTCTCAGTACCCTTTTTTGTCGGAAAATTCAAATACGCCATTCATCTTCCATCAATCCGTTACCAAAGTGAACGAACCTTCCGGGCCTGGTGAAGGTGAACTCCCAGAAGGTATAATACGGGACAAGAGCACACCGAGGAAGGTGCCCGGTTCAATAAACGTCATACATAAGCGTTGTGCTTTCCACTAAATTGTGTATCCGAAAAAAAAATCCAAAAGGGGACGATGAAAATGTTTGATACCGTTCCGGTCCAACGGCAACATGTCGCTAGACGGAGGATCACAGGAGAGACGGATAAATGGAGGCGAAAATGGATTATGATCTTCATCTTTCTTTTATTACATTTTATAACATTTTATCCAATAATAATAATAATAGTCGTAAAAGTAATGGTGACTCAGCGTGCTTTTGGGACTTGGAGCTGATTGCAGCCTGGTAGGGGAAACAGATAGAGTCTCGACCATGTGAGAGCGACAAAAAATAGTGCCAACCGGTAACTGAAAGCGCTTTTCAGATGGTGCCCACAGCCGGCGGGAAAATCAATAGTTTTGGCAGAATTCAGCACCGACTGGAGACAATAAAGGGTAATCATAAATGTATACATCCAGTCCAACTTTTGATAGGGTGTGTACGAAATAAAAATGTTTGATCTTATGAAGGAATGTTCGTAATATTCCTTCAGCTACAGAACCACCCAAGTGAATTGATAAACATTCGAGTCATATCATTCGATTGTGGATCAATTCCAGTCACATACCTATACGAATCTCAGCCCAGTTCGATCTGCGCCGCATGAAAATGCTATCTCGAATATAACCATCATCACCAGAAGTCATATAACTATTAGTTCTGATTTTAATGCGAAGTCACTCAGAAAGAGCAAATATCTGGGTGTCATTCTCTTTGATATCTGTGCCCATGGTATCTGGAAGATATAATTGAATTTAATTTATAATTCAACATCTTTGAATGAAGATGACGTAAAATTACATTCAGACGTTTTCATTGAATATATGAAACAAAAGATTGTTGTTTCTTGATGTTCCATCTTTGATTGTAATTTAGTTGATGTTGTTGGTACGGAATGCATGAACCGGTGATGCTGTACAGTCTTGCGCAAATCTCACATAACCAAAGCATACCACCAGATAGCGGTCAGTATCGATACTTGGACCTCAAATGGTCCTCGCATCAATGAAATCTGAGAAATTCTGACCGTCCACCAAAACATAATTACTTGGAAAACATGTATTGCTTTTTGGTCTGGAGATGTGCTTTCGAGAAGTGACTATCTGTAGCACCTATTTTGAGTGCAAGAATATTTCTCTGGCTGCGGCAAAATTAACTGGCCTAGAGGCCTAGAGGCCGTTACCGAACTGTTACTGAGATCTTCCTCCACATAATCAGGTTGGTCGTTGCTTGGTCTATATGCATTGATCATGCGGCAATTGAAGAATTTTCCTTCTATTCTCAACACGCAGCTGCGATCACTTACCGGCTTCCATCTAATAATTCGACGCTGCTGCTTACCAAGCCCTATAAAACCAACATCACGCTTTACCTTCTTGTAGTAGATGTGATGCTTGAATGAGGTACCCGCACCACTGCGTTTCCGTTCCACCTTTACCATTTGTAGCTTTCGAACAGTTCAACTCTTGCAGATACCTCATCCTATCGTACCAAATTTCTAGTGGCAGCCCTACTTTGTACCGTTAAATGTACAGAAACGATCCATAAAAAAAATAAAAACTCTCCGTAAATAACATCTGAATGTTCTATAACGCGTTACCATAAATCCATAAAATAGTTCAAAAGTATCCGAAAAGAGTAATTTTAAGATCCATAACTAAGCTAAAATTTAGCAATTAATTGGAAAATATGGAACGTTGAACATGATCAAGAAAAACAATATCATTCCTGCTATTTTCCCATGAACGTATGACAAATGATACATAAATGTTTGGAAAATGATTTACAAAAAAAAACATTTTGATCCATAATAATACAAATTTGCGCATTTTTGATCGTGATGATGATCCATAATTTTGGTAATATGATTCATTACGCTTGGAAAGAAGGCAAATAAAACTAAATGCTATATCATTTAGAAATGGGTCACTTCTTTTTTAGAAATAGTGGCATTCTAAGTGATCGAATGTGCACGTTTTCACAGCGATTTATTTTTAGTAAACCTTTCTTTTCGGTCTATTTTTATCACAGTTTGAAACTAACGTGGTTTGAACATATTCACCACGCAGGAAGGAAAAAGAAAAATATTTATGCACAGTCCTGCAAAATCCAAATCGGATTTTATTCTTTATTCAGTCCCATGATGGCCCATTTACGTTTTGGCTAGATTTAGCCAGCTGCCATTGTAGCAAGGAAGTGCGTTAATGGTACAACAATAGTGGAGTCCAGTTCATCCCAAATCATCTGAATCCATCAAATTGTGCGATTGGGCGATAATTACGCAGAAACTAAAAGCAAAAGGAGCAGTTATCAGTGACATTAGACAAACGAAGAATTGGTGGAATCAGCTATCCAAAATCATAACTAAAGCCAAGCGGCATCAACAGAAATGGGCGAGTCTTTCTTCAAAATAACGATGCGTGATTGACCTTTCGGAGACCAGTTGGACATTATTTGAATTAATAATTTGTAACGGCCTTATTGGTATGGAATAAAATAATATAAGCTTTATTGCATTTTTGGAAAGTTTTTCGATTGAACGAAAAATTTGAAGAATACACACATTTAAAAGCGCTCCATTTCTAAATGATCTGGTCTTTATATAAATTGAGCCACATTCTTGCCTTTCTCGTGCAACAAAATTGTACCGAAAGGCTATCATTTCACTCCAATATCGATTTTTTTATAGACCTCAGAGACCATAGTGTTATATATAAATCGACTCAGCTCGACGAACTGAGTAAATGTCTGTCTGTCCGTGTGTATGTGTGTGTGTGCGTGCACATGTGCCATAAAAAACATTAGCCAATTTTTCACATAGTAATTCTAAACCGATTCTCTCACAACAAGTTACATTCGACAGAGAATAAAGCATAGTTAATCATTATTGAATTTTATAACGCGCATTCCATGAAAAACGAATATTAAAATAGTTTTGAAGCATAGTAATTAAGTTATAGCATGCCATAAAATGCCTTGAAGTATCAACCCATGCAAGCTCTTCTACTCGATTTAGTACACGACTTTTGTACAACAATTGAAAAGCTCGACGAGACGAGCCAGCCTAGGGCTGAAAGTCTCGCAAAAAAAAGCTTGCATTAAATGCGCACGCCAATAGTACTTCACTTAGTGATTTTAAAATTAATATCAAAAATTATTCAGCATTTCAACGAATTTGCCGATAATGCATTTGACTGTTTGATTGAGTTGTTTAATAATGCACGAGAAAGGCACAATCATTGCTAGGTGGGTCAATGTGGGTTTTTTAGATCTATGGAACATAATACAAAATTTAGGGATCATATCGCCAAAATTATGGATCAAATGACCAAAATTGTGAATCATGTGACCAAAGCTAAGGATCACATTTTTGAAATTATGGATCATCATCACGAAAACAATTGATCATGTGACCAAAGCTAAAGATCACATTTTTGAAATTATGGATCATCATCACGAAAACAATTGAGCAAATTTTAAGTTTTATGGATCAAAATATATTTTTTATGGTTCATTTTCCAAAGAACTATGTGTCATTTGTCATACGTTCATGGGAAAATAGCAGGAATAATATTGCTTTTCTTGATCATGTTTAACTATACATATTTTCCAATTATATGCTAAATTTTAGCTTAGTTATGAATCTTAAAATGGTTTTTCATGGGGGTTCCCGAGCGTTTAAGAAACATTCAGGTTATTTATGAATCGTTTTTCATTATTTTATTTATGGATCATTCTTTATTGCTCATATAGTCGGGGTTCAGCCAAATCACACCAAGCGCCAATGAAACATTTCTTATTATTTTCCAAAGTTTTCGTGTAACAGATTCACTCATTCACAAATCCCATCGGACATCGTTCAACGCCATAACTGAGGATGTCCTACAACAAATGTGTTCTTGTTCAGACGCTGTTTCGGGCCACCTCTGATATGGGAAACAGACGCTCATGCAGATTTAGAGCCTTCCCACTACCACTCAAAGACAAGGCTAGTTAAGTTAAGCTTTAGTTAGCTAGCTAGCAGATAAATACTTTGGTTGGGCCTGCTACCGGATACATGCAGAATGTTATAGAAATTTAACAGAGATCACTGTCAAACCTTAACACATCCTAGGCAGGCCACGCAGCAAGAGGATTTCAGAAGAACAAAACTACCCAGGTCAAAAGGTCAAAAGCACAAATGGTCGGAGGGACAAAAGGATGAAACAAAAAATCTGTATCAAAATGTCGAATGACTAAAGGTCGAAGGGTAAAAATGTCGAATAGTCAAGAGGTCGAAGGGACAAAAAGTTGAAATGACAAAAGTTGGAAGGGTCAAAAGGTCGAAAAGACAAAAGGTCGAAACAAAAAATCTGTATCTAAAGGTCGAAAGACAAAAGGTCGAAGGCCAAAAGGTCGAAGCGATAAAAGTCGAAAGGACAAAAGGTCGAAGGGTCAAAAGGTCAGATGGGATAAAGGGCCATCCCCAAAATACGCCACGAAAATACAAAAAGCGAGATGAATGGTGGAGGGAGGCTTGAAAATTTCCATTTTTTGCGTGACGTACTTTATGGATCCTCCCTAAAAGGTCGAAATTATAAAAAAATGGGACAAAATGTCGAGTGTTAATTAACCTTCCGGAAATCGCATTGTTGTAAAAAGTACAACACATTGAGTAAGAATGAGATACCTTTTCAGTCAGTTGACCCATTTTCACCAAACCACCAAGTATTCATCAAAAAATTAGTACTTTATCAATAGAGAAGATAATAAAAGTGATTTGGTAGAAGGTTCGGATGAATATATCTAAATAAAGGCTCAGATGCTCAGGGCCCATACTAAAGTAGCAAGATTTTTTCTATATCATTTTTGATAAAGACCATGGAGTTAATTAGCAGTTTGAACTCATCCATGACCGTAGGTGGCCACCAGACGGCCTTCCGGAAAACCCAGAACCTCCGTAAAAATGGTAATTTGGAAAGTTCACCCTACACCAGAACAATTTTTACTAAGCAATTTCTGATGGTGATCTTAGAGTTTATACTCAACGCTTACTGTACTATGACCGCAGTGGTCACCAAACTGGGTTCTTGGAGAATCCGGAACATTCGTTAAAAAGGTCATTTTGTGAAGTTCATCCTACAGCAGCGCATTTTTTTCTTAACCGTATCTGACGGTGATTTTGTAGATATTGTACAATTCTTACTCTTTTATGACTACAGGCGGCCACCTGATGGCCTACCGGATAATACAGAACGTCCGCAAAAATATTCTGGAAAGTTTGTGCTAGAACAGTGCAACTTTTTCTAAACAATTTCTGACGGTGATCTTGGAGATATTTCAAAGTCTTACTCAGCTATAACCGCAGGTGGCCACCAGACGGCCTACCGGATAATCCGTAAAATTGTCATTTTGGATAATTCGTCCTAGAGTAGTTGATTCACAGCTCTCACTCTGCAATTATCGCAGGTCCATTTCTGACGGAGATCTTAGGGCTGACTCACAGTTCTTACTCTGCAATTATCGAAGGTCTTTCCGCAAATCTGGAACGTCCGTGAAAATGGTCGTTTTCTACAGTTCATCCTAGTCCAATATTTTTCACCATAGTTATAATAATAACTCAAGAATATACTACGCAAACAAATGAATGATGAGTTCTGATATAATAATAAAATAGTAGACGAGTATTCAAGTAGACAAGTATTCGAGAGATATTGAATACCAAATCAATACCTCGTCTAAATTAGGCTATTCGAGAAGGATGATAATTTGTAATGGCTGTCTAAATTCCTGAAAATACCTCAATGAGGTAACATACCTAGGGTAATTCGCCAAATGTTGAACGGCTAATTTCTTCGCCTATTGTTGAACCCACGTGCATTTCTTATGGGAGTTCAACAATAGGCGACAAAATTAGCCGTTCAACATTTGGCGGTTTCCCCTACTGGAGCTACAAACAGGGAACTTTGCATTACTCGATGTACTGTAACTCGACGAGTATCCTAGCTACTATGATCAGTTTCTTGAGAACATTGAATGCTGTTCAAGGTCTTATTTAGCCAAAAAACTTGCTTAAAAACTAGCGTATTTAGCATAGATCGTTATGCAAAATTTGGCATAGAAAAACACAAAAGTCGGAATTCTCGCTTAATTTTTCATAAGGTCCTAAGTAACATTTTTTCATGAATTCTCGCTTAACTTTTCAAAAGGACCTAAGTAACATTTTTTTCATGAATTAATTTGAGTACTGCAATCAAAAGCTTTCATGTTGTTCTGTTGATTGCGCTATTCAAATTTATTCATGAAAAAATGTTACTTAGGTCCTTTTGAAAAGTTAAGCGAGAATTAATATGAATAGCGCAATCAACATATCAACATGGAAGCTATTGATTGCAGTATTCAAATTTATTTATGAAAAAAAAGAGTATATTAGGTCCTTTTGAAAAGTTAAGCGAGAATTCTAATAAGATTTGAGAAACAAATTTTCCTATATTTTCAATTCTAACAGTTACTGCTGAACTAGACAAGTTGAAGGTAAGGATTGAAATGGAAACCATACGGAAATCCATTTCCTTTTCTAACGATTGGTGGAACATGAGAAATGTAGAAAAATATACAAAGTAGTAGAATGTAATGGGTCTGAGATCGAACCCACGGCCTCCTGTGTATGAGACAGAAAAGGTGCCATATGACTGCCAAGCACACTTTTCTGAACACAAATCCCAAATAACTGTAAATGACGGCGCTTTTAAATCCCACATATCCTAAGATATCTAGCACAACTGGTTGTCCCATATTTCCCACCCAGCGGATGTAATCCAAACTAAACGCTTTTTCAGTATATTGATCCTCGAGCAACTGTGTAGAAGACGCCCACTCTCTTATATCACATATCCGTGGATATGTAACCAAACTGGTGTCTCACATGCACTACCACTACTCTACGGATAAATTTGAAACTAAACAATTTCTCAACATATTGGCTTACAATCCCCGGAAAACTTTGTAGAAATCAGCAATTTTCTAAATCCCACATATCCCGAGATATCGATCTAAAATGTTCTCTCATATACAGTAACGCCACCTTGCAGATGAATTCCGATCTGAACAATTTCTCAGCATATTGGTTTTCAATTATCGAACAAATTTGTTGAGAACGGCATCTTTCTAAATCCAACAGATTTCGGGATATATATCCAACAACTTTCACTTAGACAGCAACTTTCTAAATCCAACAGATCCCATGATATCAAACCAAACTGATCTCTCATATACACTAGCGCCGCTAAGTGGAAGAGTTCCAAATATTTTTTTCCTTGACTTGATAGGGCCGCATGGGATCATAGATGAATTTAGACTTTGTTTCACTACGCCAGGATTTTTAGAAATATTTAAGAAAAACCGCGCCGTTCATTCAGAAAATTGACTGTTTTCACCGGTGTTTCGTTGGTTGCAGATCTTCCAGAGGACCAGCACAAGATTCATTAGAATTTAAAAATGACCTTAATGAAAATATCTATCCCCTTTATTATTTTCCCGAAAAAATCACGTTGATATCATTGGCTTCAATATAACGGATTTTAGGACTGTTTTACTTTTTTAAACACGCGACTTCTAGTGTTATGAAAGTTGAAGCGAGTTGCGGAAGGTTAACCATTATTTTGCTCTTTTATATTTATTTGTGTTTCACCTGATAATAGTTTTGTCTTTTCAACCTTTTTTTCTTTCGATCTTTTATCTTGTTAACATTTCTGTTTTTTCGACCTTTTGTTCTATTGATGATTTGTCCTTTCGACCTTTTGTTCTTCGACCTTTTGTTTTTCAACCTTTTGACCTTCGACCTTTTGACACAAATTCGAACCGTAACTGATGGTCGAAGATCATCGGTAGATCCATGAAAGTATGAACTTATATGTATGAGCTTATGAGAACCAGAGCTATCTTTAAGGTCTTTCCAGATGTCAACTCATCATTTCGAAGCTCTTGACGCATTCATTACCAGGCGAATTTTCTTGCTTTTTTTTTAGGAGAGTGTCATGTTCCCATATATATCTCTGCATTTCAAAGCTCACGGCACGAAGCCTTTGCGGGATGCGTTGGGCTGTTTCATGGGAACGGCATGGCTGCTCCATCTCCTGGCACCTGACACTCTCCCTCCAAGGTTACTTGTCGCAGTGCGATTGGGGGCACTGCGTGGTTCTTCTCCAAAATCTGTGCGCACTTGAGCCAATCGTTCCGCGGAATACATTCCACATGTTTGTATCGGTTGCGACGTAAAGCGTGATTCTCTCTACTCTCCTACTTCTGGGAGACATTAACGCCCATCATCCGATGTAGGGGTGGTATCACCTTTCCAGAAACGTGATCTCGTTCCCCGTTACCGGTCTCTTCACCACGAGCCAAAATATACCCGGACACCCGAATGAGACGCATTGGAAGATTACACGTAAAAACATTATGAATGTCATGTCACAGTCGGTGCACTGTTTTCTAACGCCCAGAGACGATGTTGCCTGCAACAATCTGTGTCGCACCAATCCAAGTCGCAATGTAGCTATCGATACCCCTACGTTGTCGCACCGATCACGTCTGCGGTCTATGGCGCGCTTCCACGATGCTTAACCCCGCGCCTCCATTCGCTCTCACAGACAACAATTACTTACCTCGACGAGATTGTGATCAGTGTGCTTGCCATGCGATCCGATCGAAGAGAGGGTCATCCCTTTTGCCGATGCAGTAATCAATTGCAATTGAAAGGACTTCTATCGAAGGGCCTCTGCTTGGTAAGATTCCCCAAGTTTACTGTCCATCTCAATGTCCGCTTTTTCTCCATTCGATCCACTTACGACTGTGCCACAATGGCCATGTGTTCCGATTGTCCGAAGAAATTTACAATTGTTACAAAAACAGATGAATTGTAAACGAATAGGAATAAAATTGTAAGTAACCTAAACATATGTTATAACGAGCAAAAAAACTAAAAAACAAATATAATTGCAGGTGAAGCTTACTGTCTTGAGAAGGTTTGAATGACTTCACCGTCTCAGTAACATTTGTAATTTATAAATTGTATGCAGTTGGCTTGAGAATTTCACCAAGGAACAAAACTTTTCATTAAGCATCTCATAATTAAATTCTAACGAATGGACTGAAAATATGGTTAGTCAAATTTAAATATTTTATTGTTTTTTTTTTACACACAAATATCCATTGAAATTTGAAAAAAAAAAACTGCAAGTTTGTTCTAATAAGCTCAACGATGATCATTACAAGATAGGTTATGGGGTGCAAAATTAATATATTGAGCCACTCTAACAATACAAATATACAAATAGCAATTTATCACGTTGAGGTGATTACGAGAACTTTTACTAAAATAAACAATAAAAATAAATAACACTAGTAAGTATTTTATAATTGTAGAGAGTTGATCTCAGAAAAAAAGTGAAGGCTCTGCGTGACACTGAGGAAAAAGCATAATGGTTTCCAATTCGTGCATATCGCCTTACATACTTTTAAGTAATCTGATTCATCCCGCAATCATCCTTCGTTTTCCACGTTGCTATTCTATTTGCTTTGTTGCCAACCAGCAGCAGTGGGAACGATGGACCTCTCTATCCATTGGAAATTGATTCATGTGTGGAAATTGGATTTTTGCAATAGATTGATCCTGTATACAGGGCTGGGCCGAGGTTTGGAAGCATATCTCATCGTTTTGTGCCTCTATTCACGGGAAAATCATACATCAGCTTTTGTGCGCTCAGTGGGACGGGTCAGCAATCGGTGGAGCTCCTTGGGCGGTAGCCGTCCCGAATCAAGACGAACTTTGATTTGAATTGATGAAATCGGTTTTATATTTTCTGGATCAAGAGCTTATGCTCGTTTATCGTTTTCTCAGAAAAGTGGGGATTTATAGAAAGGGAGGTTTGATTTATGAGACGGATGAGGATACATGATAGGAATAGATGATCACTCATGATTTTGTTTCCATATTTTAACTTGTTCAACATGAATACACATTCCATGAAAAACACAATCCGTTGGCTTACTACACCAAATGATTCTCAGCTGCAGGTGTCGTAAGTATTATATAAACTGTTTTTTTTCATACCATCTAACAAATTGAAATTATTCGATTTTATTATCACTTCATCGGTAAAATGCAATAATTATCTTTATTTAAGCTGATCTAATGCTCAAAAGTGCGTTGAAGCATGTCATAGAATATTCAAGCCACTCGTATATATTTTCCGCATCGATAACGACCGCGGTTAAATTAATTATTAAACGACTAATATATTCCGTCAATGTAACTAACCACCACTAATGGGTCATTTGATTTGATTTTCCGATTGAATTGCAATTAGTATCAAGTTTCATGCAAACAGGGTAATAATTGAAATAGGTACCTAAATCTCGGTGTTGCTTTTCTAGGAACAACACCGCCATCATAAATCATGGCTCGTAGAATCGTAAAAATATGCAATGACCAGCCATTTGTATAATTACACTTTCTCTTTTCCTACTTCTTTTGGACATTACTGCCGTTTTTGGAAATGCCGCACCACAAGCGTTCGACAGCTATTATTTAAGTGCTCGTTAAGCCGCTTGATCCTGGATTAAGACAATATCTCTAGGTATTAACAATAAATCAAAACGAATTTTCATATTTTGTAAACACATATTTGTTCGTTAATTCGTCGAATCGGATAGCGCATGCACGCTATCCAACCGCAGGTAATGACAAAATGACGTTTGGATCCACAATGATATTTATTTGAAAATTGTTTTAAAAATAGTGTCACATGTTTGGAAATGCTGTTCAAACTTTAATGAATAATTTGATAATTCGACATAAGGTTTTACAAACACCAAATATACGTCAAGCTTAAATATAAAAATGAATTTGGAGCACTTGAAATAAATTAAAGTTGAAACATTTCCTATGTATATGTCGTGTTTATCTTTATAGAACTGCCAAGAGAACGCTGTTTGTGTTTCTCGGTCCTAAACGAAAAAAATGTACACAGTGAGGCGATAAAATTTTCAACCCAAAAGTTTTCTTAGTCATCTTGAATTTGAAACAAACCTAGAAAGTTTCTTATTTCCCACCAAGCACGTTGAAAATAAGACTCTTCTGCGTCTTCACCTCCCCCAAGAATAACAATTCAATACCTTTCCGGTGTAGGTCAATTAGACAAATTAATTCGCCGAAACCTTTCCTGAGTCTCACGTCACGTCAATCAACGTCATAACAATCTCCGTCCGTGTGACCAACCACCGACCGTCTTGGCTATTGAAAAAATTATCAACGAAAGACCACAAAAACTGAATTCATTATTGATTTTTCGCCGTATTTTCCCATTTGTCTTCAGCATCATTTGTCACACGAATTCCGATCCCCTATCAAGAGGTTATTGATTGTCGTGTCAGAGGAATTCCTGCCATTCCTTTGTCGCTTGCTGGTTGGAGCATTGTTCCACTTTTTCCGTCCATTCGACCGACTGCTGGCACGGGCTCTGTGTCTGTCTATGCTGAGGTGCAACCTGAAAGGTACTCTCCGAGGATCAGTCAATTTGGTGAATTTCCCCCCCATCACATAGCATCGGTGTCACGGCGTGGTAGTGCGGATGTTCCAACAACCCGGCATGGCAGCATCGACGACAACTGACTTTGTTCTTTTCTTCTATTTTGTATTTACAGTTTCGACAACGACGGTGGAGGCTGTGCTCGGACGAACGACATCACTGCCCTGCGACATCACACCTGATGAAGCCAACGATCGCGTGTATATGGTTCTGTGGTTTCGAGAGAGTGCCGGAAAGCCTTTATACAGGTAAGTGCTCTATGACCCAAATAAAAAATGCATCACCACTAGAGTAAGGTGGGGCCAGAGTACGCACAAAAACAAATCTAGCAATGAATTACCAACAGTGGCTGGTTCCTACCGCCGCTGTCAGCATCCAGGCGCTTACGTATATGCGTAAAGTTAACCACCAGAAGTTTGTATGGCGAAAGACATCTAACGCGGATTTTCTCGAAAGTTGCAACTTTGTTCGAACATGTATTTGGTACCAGTTCACTATGGTCCAGGATACAGTATTACGCGGAAAGATGCATTTCACGCCAAAACTATATTTTTCAGAGAAAAATGTTGTTTTACAAAATTGTTCGAAATAGTAAGGCCATCATTATGGTGCTATCAAAAAATAGAGTGGCTCATCGTATAAAAAAATAAGATTTTTTTTATTTCTCGGAATACTGACATGTTATGTAGCACAAAGTTGTAGTGCAGCTTATTCCAATCAATTTTTGCTAAAAAAGCTTTTTATGTGGATCTTAAGTTGGCTTAAGTTGAGCAATTTTGCCTAATTGGATTAGTGTGTACCTCAAAAAACAGTATTTTTGATCTACTTTTTTTGTTTTAGATTTCTCGAATAAGTCGTCTTTTAGAGCTAAAAAAATGCAACTTTTCATGAGTAAATATGCTTAATATCTTTTTTCCGATCAAAAGCTATAATCGTTTTTCTGTCAAACTCACATTTTTTCATAAGTTGATATCTCCGGTTAGGGCAGACCAAAAAAATATGTTTACACGGCATTTGAAAGAACAATTAATATTTCGTGAAGAATGAAAAATAAAATAAGCAGATCATAAATATTGTTTTTTGAGGGACTCCCTAATCCTGGTAAGTAAAATGGCTTCAAACAAGTGAGCTTAAGATCTACATAAAAAGTTATATATATATATAGCAAACTTGATTGGAAAAAGCTACGCTACAATTTTGTAAAACATTTTAGGTCAATATTCCGCAGAATAAAAAAAAATAGAATTTCACATTTTTATAAAATGGCCCAACATTTTTTTCAAAAACTCTATAATAAGTGTCCAAGTATCCAGAACAACTTTGTTGAACAAATTTCTTTTCTTAAAAGTATACTTTAGGTCGAAAATGCATCTTTCCTCGTTAATCTTGTAATACGGTGATAAAGATAAAACTTATAAAAAGTGTTACAGCTGTAGATTTTTTATGTTTTATTTTTCAAGAATTTCACCTTCTGAAGACTTTTGTGGCTTTTCAAAACGCGTGTTTTGCTATTAGAATATCGTCTGTATCTTCTTCTATTGCCGAGTTATATCAATTTTCTTGTAAAAAACATGATATTAGAAAAAATAAATGATAAAACTGGAGATAAAAAAATAACCCGCCTCAATTTTTTTGACATAATAAAGAATATTAATTGCTCTTTCAAATGCTGTGTAAACATATTTTTTGGTCTGCCCTAACCGGAGATATCAAAAAAAAAAATGTTAGTTTGACAGAAAAACGATTATAGCTTTTGATAGGGAAAATATATTAAGCATATTTACTCATCAAAAGTTGCATTTTTTTGAGCTCTAAAAGTGACCTGAAGACGACTTTTTCGAGAAATCTAAAACAAAAAAAGTAGATCAAAAATACTGTTTTTTGAGGTAAACACTAATCCAATTAGGTAAAATTGCTCAACTTAAGCCAACTTAATATCTACATAAAAAGCTTTTTTAGCAAAATTTATTAGAATAAGCTGCATACAACTTTGTAAAATATGACAAGTCTGTATTCCGAGAAATCTTTTTTTTCATATAATGGGCCACCCTATTTTTTGATAGCACCATAATGATGGCCTTACTATTCCGAACAATTTTGTAGAACCATTTCTCAGCCATTTCTCAGAACGCATACCTCGGAAATGGTTATTTTAGATATTTTGATTGGAAACGATGCATAATTTAAGCCAAATTTGATCGATCCAAAATATGGTAATATGGCATTTATTCTGGATTCTTCCGAATCTAATACGGATTCACTTTACGAAAATAGGTAAATACCATCGTGCAACAGGGAATGTCCTTTTGGGCGAATACTGTTCGGCCGAATGCCATTTGGCCGAAGGCCACTAGGTCGAAAGTTTTTTGGCCGGCCAAACATCCTATTCAGCAAAACATCTTATTCGGCCAAACGTCCTATTTGGCCATACGTCCTATTCAACCAAACGTCTTATTCGGTCAAACGTCTTATTCGGCCAAACGTCATATTCAGCTAAACGTTCTTTTCGGCCAATCGTTCTATTCGGCCAAACGTCCTATTTGGCCAAATGTCCTATTCGGCTAAATGTCCTATTCGGCCAAATGTCCTATTCGGTCAAATGTCCTATTCGGCAAAATGTTCTATTCTACTAAATGTCCTATTCGGCCAAGTGCCCTAATCTACCAAATGTCCTACTCGGCCAAATGTCCTATTCGGTCAAATGTTCTTTTCGGCCAAATATCCTATTCGTTCAAATGTCCTATTCGGCAAAATGTCCTATTCGGCCGAATGTCGTAGTCTACAAAATGTCCTATTCGGCAAAATGTCCTATTCGGCCAAATGTCCTAGTCTACCAAATGTCCTATTCGGCCAAATGTCTCATTTGGCCAAATGTCCTATTCAGCCAAATGTCCTATTCGGCCAAATGTTCCATTCGGCCAAATGTCCTATTCGGCGAAATGTCCAATTTGGCCTAATGTCCTATTCGGCCAAATGTCCTATTCGGCCAATTTTCCTATTCGTCCAAATGTCCTATTCGACCAATTGTCCCATTCATCCAAATGTCCTATTTCAAGACAAAATTTTCAAAATGACTTATCTGCTTTTGTAAACGACGATTTGACGAATCTGATAGCTCTCCCTCGCAAACCAACACCATCAACAGGTAGCGGAATCCTTCACCTACCCATTGATGGTGTTGGCTTCCGTGGGAAAGC
Source organism: Armigeres subalbatus (assembly GCF_024139115.2). Classification (NCBI taxonomy): domain Eukaryota; kingdom Metazoa; phylum Arthropoda; class Insecta; order Diptera; family Culicidae; genus Armigeres; species Armigeres subalbatus. The sequence goes on along the minus strand of NC_085139.1, from coordinate 145,450,891 downwards.
TATCAGATTCGTCAAATCGTCTTTTGAATAGTCGTTTTGAAAATTTTGTCTTGATTTGTCCTATTCGGTCAAATGACAAACGAGCCTTCCCCATTTATATCATACCCACACGGTTAGAAAAAAGAACCTACTATTAGGTACTTTCCACTCAAATCGGGAACTTAGCGTGGGAACCGAAAACTAAATAAATTTTTCTTGAAATTAAGTAAAATTTACCTAACATTAACCGATTCAATACGGATGGGTCATCCCAAGTAGCACACGTGTCACATATAAGTCACTGTGACTCATATGCCACCAAATCCAGTCACATTAGAGATGCTGCAACTCAATCGATCTGAACTGTGCTACTAGGGATATATGACCCAAGACGAAAATCAGCTGTCAAAAATCAGTTTTAAGAGATAGAGCGCTGCTTTCTTCAGCAAAAGTGTTTAAAATTAATTGTTCCATCCAGGAAAAATATTGCTCACGTCAGGTTACGGGCTTAAGGATGATCTAGAGCATCCAAACTATCCTTGAGTTTTAATTTTGATGTTCTAAGGAATCAACACCATTTTTTAACACATTCTGATTAAATAATTGAAATGGAAATGCTTCATGGTAAATCCGGCGCCTGTCTAGCGATATAACAAATCTTTTCCAATATCTACGATACTCCAAACAGTTCTTGAATTCAGATCCTAATATTCAAATCGGTCAACAAAAAGATCTACGATGTCCCCACTAGTTTTATGACTTGGAATAGCTCCAGGATACCACGTAGCACAATAAGGACACACCACAGAATTCGTTCGACATCTACGACACTCCAAATTATCCTTGAGTACAGGTCTTAATATTCAAATTGATCAACATGAAGATCTTCGATATCCCCTCTAGTTTTATGAGGTGGAATAGCTCCACGATACCTCGTAACACCATTACAGATACACCACAGAATTCATACGATATCTACGATACTCCAAACTCTCTTTGAGCTCTGATGTTCATATTCAAATCGATCAACATGAAGATCTTCGATGTCCCCACTAGTTTTATGAGGTGGAATAGCTTCACGATACCTCGCAACACCATTTTAGACACACCCAGGGCCGGATGTAGGGGGGTCCAGGGGGGTCGTGGCCCAGGCCCCCATAAATCTTATGTACCAAAACCAACCTTTTTTGTACATTTTGGGGCCCTCACAAACTGTCGACCCCGGGGCCCCCTTCCGGCCAAATCCGGCCCTGGACACACCACAGAATTCGTTCGACATCTACGGTGCTCTAAACTCTCCTTGAGTTCAGATGTTAATATTAAAATCGATCAATATGAAGATCTTCGATGTCCCCACTAGTTTTATGAGTTGGAATAGCTCCAGGGTTCCTCATTACAGCATTACCCGACCAGTAGATAGTAACAAATTTATATCACACCTTGTTATTCTGTTACAGCAGTTTTTTATAACAGGGGTTGTTATAAAACATGTACCATTAGTAGTTAAAATAACAAAAATTGTAACAAAAACTCTTCTAGCTTTAACAAAAATATTACTAAATATGATATTCATTGAACAAAAATATAACTCGTTGTGTTACATTAAAAGTGTTGAAAAAAGCTTATATTATAACAAATTATGTTCTTGAAAAGATTGTGATTATCCATAATGTAGGCAATTAACTTTGTCCAGCTGGTTCAAATTTGAATGTAGGTTCAAGTTATACTGAAGGTGGTACCTTCGTTTTCTTTCCAATTCCAATCTACTAAAAATGTAGGCAATTTGTTTCGGTATGAATAAACTTAACACATTATGTTACAATCATGTTATGACGATCATAAACATTTTCTTTCCTCCATTTTTGACAGAGAATTTACAACAAAATTATTGCAAGTTTTGTTATTTGTAACACATATTGATATAATTGTGATAAAATTTTGTTATGACTAACTGGTCGGGTAGACACACCACAGAATTCATTCGACATCTACGACACTTCAAACTGTCTTTGAGCTCAGATCCTAATATTCAAATCGATCAACATGAAGATCTTTGAAGTCCCCACTATTTCTATGAGTTGAAATAGCTCCATGGGACTTCGTTACACTATTATGGACACATTATAGAATTCGTGTACGACATGTACGACAATCCAATTGTCCATGAGTTCAATTCTTTATATTCAAATCGATCAACAAGATGATGTACGATGGTCTAGCATGAATTTACCGCCAAAAAATTGTATGGTGAAGGACATCCAGGGAAGAGACATATAAAACGTCATGCAGAACTATTACCATTTTTAACACCCCTCTCCTCTTTGTCACACTTCTTGTAATGAACCTATATTTTTTTTATCATGTCATGTCGATTCGACAGCTATACTAAAGCGCCTTCTGCTGACGATCTCGCGGAATCACATCAGATGGTTGCAGAAGAACTGAGAGATAGATTCTTTTAGCAATATATTTTAGCTATTACATTTAATTCATTTTGGGATAAGTATGGTGAGAAGCGTTTGAAATGAAATTTTGTGATATTATTCATACGTAAATTACTTTACTCTTACATATAAATGTTAGGCTTAGTATAATCCACTTTAGTGCAACACTGAAACCAATTATATTGTCGATTGAATGTGTTGCAAGTTTTCTTCAGTACTAGGTACGCAGTCCTCATTTATTAGATAGACTGTCAGCGCATGATACCCCTTGGTGGTTTCAATACTTATAGAAATGGTAAACATATCGTATAAAATATATAATATGTATAATAAGTATGAAGCAAGTAAGTTTGAGAGTACCAACGCCTTCGGGTTCAACTTACTCTAATTCTGATCGATTATGAAGTAGCAATAATTCACATGTACAGCCGGTCATCAAGGGACGCTGTGATTCCCGTAGCCCAAGCTTTATTCTATAACACCATTGACGATAAATAGAACGAAAAAAATGTGGATGCGATGTTTGTGATCATAATTACACGTTTTTTTCGTACGTGCGTACTGTGTACGTAATGATGTCTTTTGGAGCAATTCCAACTAACAAGCAAGTTTGGGAACCTATGCGTTACTCTCTTATAGAATTATGGAGTTCCGTAATTGTTTTGAGAATACTGTGATTTTTATATAATGGTGTAATGATGTTCCATGATGGTTCTTCAACAAACAAACAAGCTTCAGAATCTATGATTAACTCTGTTGGTCTTCTCCAATATCTGAACTCATTTATGGTACCGTAGATATTCTGGGAATTTATTATTTGTATATATACTGGTGTAATGATAACGATGTCCCAAGGGGTTTCTATAACTGACACATACGCTCAGGATCCTATGAATCACTCTGTTGGCCTCGTAGACCTCCAATATCTGAACTCAAAAATCGTTTGGAGTATCTGAATTCAAGAATGATTTGGATTACCGCAGGAACTCTGGGAATGTTGTGATTTGCATATACTGGTGGAATGATGTCCCATGGGGTTGCTTCAACTAACATACAAGGTCAGGACCATATGAATCACTCTGTTGGTGTTGTAGAACTTCAATATCTGAACACAAGAATGGTTTGGAGTATCGTAGCTATTCTGGGAATGTATATTTTTTTATATATTGACTTAATCATGTCCCATGGGGTTTCTACAACTAACACACAAGCTCAGGAACCTATCAATCACTCTGTTGGTCTTTTAGGCCTCCAAGATCTGAGCTCAAGAATAGTTTGGAGTGCTGTAGATATTCTGGGAATGTTGTATTTTGTATATACTGCTGTAATGATGTTCCATGAGGCTTCTCCAACTAAGACACAAGCTCGGGAACTTATGAATTACTCTGTTGATCTTGTAGACCTCCAAGATCTGAATTCAATAAAAGTTTGGAGTACCGTTGATGTTCTGGTATCACTGCGATTTGATAAAAATAGTTTAATTATGTCTCAAGTAGCATCACCAACTTCAAATTAGGATTGGGGCCCCGTAAAACGCTTTGTTGTTAATGTAGATCATCAAGATCTGAACTCAAGGAAGGTTTAAAAGCCCTAGAAGAACTCAAAAAAAATATTTTCCCCCATATTTCTACTGTTTCATGGTTTGCATACGTTTTTGAAGCAGAATGTCCAAAATTTATGTTGAAACACAAAAAAAAATCCGTATTGAATCGGTTAAGTAATATCTACTTTATTTTGAATAGAAACTAATCAAAAGTTAGATCAATTTTACTTAACTATTGTAACCATAAGATTACTTAACGTTGGATTCCCCCTTTGCTGCCCGTGTTGAGTGGTTTTGCTCTTCATTTTATGACAGCAAAGGGAAAAGAAAGGGAGATGCAAAGATAAAAAAGTACCCAAAATTAGGTACTTTTTAATAACCGTGCCGCGTCTGCGGAAATCGCTCACATTGGATAACGAATAACGATGAAAGATCGGCATAAACTGTTTGGAATCATTACAAGCCATGAAAAAAATGGTGTGCTAGATCATGAACCAGGTGGCAGGGCGAGCATCCAAGTAAGACTCATATGGTGTGCAAGAGCGAGCGTCAGGGTGTCAGAGAGAGCACCCGAATAAGGGTATGCGATAACAAACTTTTTCTTGGCGAAACAAAACGAAATTTCAAATGGTCATATTGGTACGAAACGTAACGAGAGTTGTTGCCCTGTTGTTCGGGGTCAGTGATTTGTGAGTCAAATGTAAGTGAGACAAATTGTGACAGACACTGACAGGGGTTGAACATGCCGAACTGGCAGGGGTTGAACATGCCGAACAGGGGTTGAACATGTTGGACGTAATTTTTGAACGTTCTCATAAGTATAATTTTGCCTTCCACGCCCCAACAAACAATTAATACTGGATAGGCTAGTTTTTTTTACTGAAGAAGTATATTTTTTACTGAATAAGAGCTTTACCAGCTTTCAATGTTTGTTGGGGCTTCATAACCATTGAACGAATTTGAGGACGTTGTTCATTAGTACATACTGCTAATCTATGCTATCCTCCTACAGGTCCAGTATATTTAATCCCTTCGAGAGCAACGACAGATTAACAAAACTCGGACAAACAGGATTGATTGACTTCCTCCATGTTAAGCTGCTCAGAAATTGCACTCGAAAAATAAATAAATAAACAAATAAATAAATGAAAATTAAATCTCATCAGTACGAGTGCAATCTGCGGTCGGCCGTACTTACTTATTCTCTTTGTTTTCCGATTCGAAATTATCCGTTGGTCGTTTGAATGGTGGGGGATTAGCCTTCGCGAACATGGCAGAAGCAATCAAATCTGGCTTGAATATGCTTAATCGGTCACTGTCATGTGGTATTAAAGAATATGATTTAGGCACATGCACGTAGCTTTACAAGTTATAACCGGATAGTAATTATGTAGATTTAATTATATAAATGCCGGTAAATGATTGCCATTGTATAATCAGCGTGTATTTTATAGCGCTCGATGTCCATAACAAGCTCATCAAATTAAATTGACACATGATTAAATGAACGTTTGTCGTGCTGAGCTAAATTACTAGACCTGAGGATGTTTCTGTGGTTACCGAAAAAGAAGCTGGAGAAAAAAAAAATTAATATAGTAAGTAACAATTTAATATGTTCTATACTTTTTATAAGCTTCAATGCCATGAATCCAAAAAGTTTTGAGAATCAAACCAAATATTTACAACACTTTAAATTAAAGCGAATGCATTTGATTATATCAGAATAACTCAAGAGAATTATGCTAATGCCTTCTTGATTTCCCTGCAATATTAGCATCTCACCGGAGAGCCTTTTTCAAAGCAACAATTCCGACAAAAAATTCAATGCTTTCTAGTGGGATTAATTTATATTCAGACATACCGCACCTGACTGGAGAGAAGATAAATTTTCCTGTAAAATGTAATTTATCAAAGCTTTTGAAATTCTCTTCCCGCCTTTTTTTATTCAATCTTCTGCCTCCCACCACCACCAGACAGTTGTCTGTTGACCTTCTTTCTGCGAAAAGTCAGCAGGATTCTGGTGCGATGGGCCGGCACATGTTCAGAGCTTACAGCCAGCACACTCGGCTGAACCATCTACTGATGGCGGGTGTGTTATAACTGTGGCCTCATCGCATGATGTTTCACTTCACACAAAGACGAAGAGAAATGGTTGCACATAAAAGGATACTAAGGAATAATTAGGAGCAGGCATAATTCATTGCCCCAAGCCAGGATAAGCTTTTAACGGCTCGTCATGGCAAGAGGGCTGTGACAAATGGATTTGCATATGACTACGCGTGAATCTTTTATTAGATTAAACGCCGGTAAATGCCTGCTGAATTAATGAGAAGATGTGCTGGGAAGATCGTTCGATCGCCCAAGATATATCTCGCATTACTGAATAATACATGCTGTCGATTTTACGCAGCATTGAATGAAGTTGCGGTTTTTGTATGATGATGAGTTGGCTGTATCCAATTTCTTGAAATTGGATGAAAGAGTATGAAATATGTTTTCTGTGCAAGGAAATATTTTACAAAATCTTATTTGTTTCACTATTTGAAAAGACTTGAACAATGGTAACGCATTGCCCGTCAACCCAACTAATTGTTGGCAGCACCCTCTCGGATTTGTTTGTCATAAAAATTCACACATCCAAACACAAAGTATTAGCATTTCGAAAATGGAAACATTGCAGTATTTTGAATTTCCTATAGGGTGGCTAGAAATGGCCGATAGACTGGTAGAAAAAGGGGTATAGGTGGTGGTAGGGGAATAGGTGGTAAAATGAACACGTTAAGGACTTGAGTTGAATTCAATCATAAAACGAGGATAATTTGCTAGTTCTACCACTTAGTCCAACAATTTAACTCATATTTATATTGCACTGCACAATTTTTTCGCTAATAAACATTTTTTATATAGTTTTTCTTCGAAATAAAAAACATCGAAATTTCGTGTGTACAAAAATAGTTCGGGTGAAATCAGCACTGTCTGGTGGTAAAATGAACATCGCTTTTAAAACCCCTTTGAAATATTTAATTTTATTTGTTTTTCAGTTAGGATTACGAGAGCCTTTTAAAAAATCTAGTATATCTTTTGAAAAGCTCTCAATTATCAAGATAATAAAAAGAAGAAAAAAAAAGTTTTGGAATATCAGTTATTTTAAAATTAAATTTTAGATATTCAAAATTTTATCTTGGTTATTTGATATCTTGAGCTCCCGCTTCACAATTGCACAAAATTTTATCAAAATTTTGTAAACCAAAAGTTTTTCTATTTACCCCTGCAACATCTTTGTGAAGGTTGTCCTATTTGCCGCTGTAGTTTGAACCAATGTTATGGTGATTTTATTAAGAATTAAAGCTTACGGGAAAATGGATGACAATTACATGAGGCCCTATATTTACGGCCTTGATTGATATTTTGGATAATAATAACTATTCGTTCGTTCTCAAAACCTAAATATTAGCTCAGGTACCTTATTTTATTTCTCGGAAAACTTGTACATGGTTAACATACGCCTAAATAGTGTTTTAATCTAAATATAGCCAACTGTTCATTTTACCATCTCTTCCCCTACGATGTGAGCGTTGAAGATGAAGACCTTCCAGCAGATCTTGTTGAAAAAATAGCAGTTTGGAATCGAAAAAAGTGACTCATGCCCCGGTTTGCCCGATCATTGAGTAAAGGAATGAGTGCAGCAAGGCTGCCAGAACTGTTTGCGAGTGTGTCCCGAGTACTGGTGTAGATCACATATAAGACTTGATATTTCGGCAAGTGGCACAAGAAGTATTCGGCAGTATTGTGGGTCCCGCAGATTTCACACATTGTTCGAAAAAGGGTCCGCAGCAGGGAAATAATCTGCTGATCCTGCTTGTTGGGCAGATCTTCTTATGTCTCTGGAGTTCCCTTAGATTTTCATAGCTATGGAATAGTAGAGGACCTCCAACTGCGGTTCCAGTGAACCCAGATGGTCTTCTTGATCCAGGTATTTGTAGCCAACAGGAGAACAGTCATTGCGAACAGCCAGCGAGGCTATCAGTGGTGTTTCCAGGAACCCTCTTGGATCAAAAATAGCCTGACGTATCTGCAGTAGGGCGATATCTTGGGGGTCTGACATTGCCCGAGCAACACATTTATCATTAATGAGTTGCAGTGACTCATATGGGACAAAATTGAGTCACATAGAAGTTGCTGCAACCAAATCAGTCAGAGTAGTGCTGTTGGGGTGAATCCCCTCAGGCCAGATAGTTTGCCATCATGTCTGCCAAAAGGAGGAGAGGCGAAGGGGAATCGTTGATTATATTACTCGCCTTTTCTTTGATTGATTGACATGCTACCTCAAAGACTCCAGGGGATGCATGAAAATCGGGAAAGCGACTGGAAGACTGTCATTAGTCGTTCCAGACGAAGGTAGCGACGACGTACCAGTTGGATTTTTCTGGTCTCAATGTCTTCGACATTCGCCTCTTCTACGATATCTCACGACGCTTAAGCGGGGCAAAGATGAATGCAACAATGTTTGCGAAAGACGCGAATGATCAGTTATTGAGCGACCCAACTGACCACCTGAAAAGCTGGTTCGAGCACTTCGAACAACTTTTTCAAGTGCCAGCCAGGCCACCACCGCCTCGGCATGATCTGCCTAGGATCCGACGTATAACACGCGTCAATACCGAAGCTCCATCACTGCTAGAGATTCAAACAGTCATCCAAAGCATGATGCCAAATAAAGCCCCAGGGGTCGATCATATATCAGTCGAGATGCTCAAAGCTGACCCCATGACATCCGCTCAACTACTGCATCGTTTATTTCGTAATATCTGGGACACCACAACTTTCCCGGTCAACTGGATGCAAGGTATCTTATTGAAGGTGCCCAAAAAGGGTGACCTGACTGTATGCGATAACTGGCGAGGCATTATGTTGCTGTATACCGTTCTCAAAGTTCTATGCAAAGCTATCCTAGCCCGGATTCCGGAGAAGATCGATGCGAGTCTCCGACGGCAGCAGGCCGGATTCCATGCCGGAAGATCCTGTGTGGACCATATTGTCACACTCCGTATCATTCTGGAGCAGGCCAACCCAACAAACATTCACTAGTTTAACTAACATCAGTGTGATGATTTAGTTCAATTTTGGAGAAGTTATACAGCTACAACATCTCATTTTGAAAAACAATTTTATTACCTGATTCGTGAAACCTTTAATAAGCATTTTACTTAGCCTGAATTCAGCTACATGTAAATTCTTCGAAAACAATAACGCATTGAAAGTAACATGATCAAGATCTACATTGAACGTATTGCAATTGCTATTTCCATATAATCATTTTAAAATTTTCCTAAATCGGGTCTCGAACTGCTGACATTTGATCATCCGCCGGTAACGTTGCCATCCGCGCAATCCTTGATTTGTAAGTTATGGCTTACTCAATGCAAAACATAAATAATCGTATGGCTGAATATGAATCATAATTGGACTCTTAATCAACAAGTCAATCTGTCAAACTACAGTTTGTTAATTACTGTACAAGATTTTTATTTCAACCATTGTTCAGCCAATCAAAACCATTCAACACTGGGAAAAAATATAAGAAAATAATGTCAAAACGATTAAATAAAATTCGTCTCCAATTTTGCAGTTTATGAAAATTTAATGAATTTATATTCGACCTTTCTCGGATACTCTGAATAACAACTTGCGATATTATTCTGCCATCAATACCACACCTACAACGAGTATACACATATACACATATCGACATTTATCATAAATATAATAGCCCTGTTTGTTTGTCTGGTGACTAGCCAACCAGACGCAGCACGCGGGGAAATTCTCACAAAAAAAGTTTGACACTTTAATTCTTTTTTACTATCAGATGCAGAAAAAAACCAGTGCCAACCTTCGACAACCAGACACAGCATTTGATGAAAAAATCACAGACAAGGGACGATTATATTGAAAAAAAAAAACACTTGCCACGGGCGCTATTTCGTCCACAACTAGTTTATACATATAAAAAAAAACAAACTAGTACATAGGAAATCTGTAACAGACATGCAATATGGTCGATGTTTTTAGAGAATTTGTTTGTGTTCGTTTCCTTTTCAACTTTACAACAACTGCATGAATTTTCTTCATTGCACCAGCAATTTTGTTCTTTATAATCTCCAACAGCTTTATTCTAGATCAGAAATTAATTATGTATCACGAAACAATTATGCATTGCCCCATGAATATAAAAAGCCTGAGTGTTATTGACAATGAATTCAACAATGTCTTGAAAGTAAAATATTATTTTCCTATCCAAATATCATCAATTCAAGCCATCACGATTTTCTTTCAAACGGAAAAAGCATAAACTATTATGATGTTTTCCGGTAAAGGTGAAATCCAATGGTAAAGAAGGTCAACGGTTAAGAAGGATGTCTTATGCTTGCTTATTAATCTACTATTCAAACTCAATTCGACAACCCTTATGGAGCATCACATCACAGTCGAACAAAGAATTTTGAAAATCATTAGTTCAGCACATTGATGAACTTTCCCAATGTGCTGAAATTTGATAAAACTAAAACGTTAGTTCGACCTCAAATAAAGGTGGTAAAGAAATAAATAGGTCAAGCCGAATATTAGTTGGATCAAATGCTCAAAGGAGCTCAAAGGAGCTCTGATATGCAGAGTAAGCTCAACGACCTTGCCGAGCGCTCCTCTTCGGCAGGCTTAGTCGTCAACGTCAACAAAACCAAATCGTTGGATGTAAACACGGTGACCCCTTCCAGTTTCACCGTAACCGGGAAACCAGTGGAGAATGTTGAAAGCTTTCAATATCTTGGTAGCCAAATGATCGGCATAGGCGCACGGATCATTAAAGCAAGGGCTGCCTTTGCGAGTTTAGGAAATATCTGAAAAAACAGGCAGATAAGTGAACGCACAAAATACGAATTTTCAACTCTAACGTGAAATCTGTGCTGCTATACGCTAGCGAAACATGGTGTGTATCAGTGGAGAACACTCAACGGCTGCAGGTGTTCATCAACAGATGCCTGTGATATATAATTCGGTACTGGTGGCCTCACAACTGGATCCCAAACAACGAGCTTCATCGTCGTTGTCATCAGAGGCCGATGGCAACAAAAATTCGGGATCGGAAGTGGGGCTGTGTCGGCCACACTCATAGAGTGGAAATAGGGGTGGAAATGAAATCTGTTAACAAGCATTAGACTAAAACGTAGCGAGACATTGCAGCAGAGGCATACCCAGAGGCTCATGGCGGCGAAGCCTCAATAAAGAAATAAAAGAAGTCGACCGAAATCTAACCTGGCAACAGGTTAAAGTGATATCTGGACAATGCTCAGGATGGAGATCTTTCAAGTCGGCCCTTTGCACCACCGGAGGTGTACAGGATCCATGAGTAAAATAAGTAAGTAATGGGAATTACAATTTAGCGAATTGTGTCTCCCGGAAACTATCAGAGCAGTGCTGCCATTGGTTAGATTTCCTACTGAGATCAGGCTTAGGTGCCATCTGGATCCAAAAATAGGGCCAGCCGGAGAAGCTGGAATGATGGTGAATTACTGGAGTTCACTTGTTTCCTGGATTACCTGGGATGCTGTGTCTTTTTGAACTTATGTATGACCCGGGATGCCAGAGAAGCGTTCTGAAGAGGTGGAACTTATCTGCTGGAACAGATGAAATGGGTTGAATGGATTGGTTGATTTGCTACTGCTCGATGGCATGAATCTCTCGTCGTCCGTCAAGAAATAACTAGGCGCCCTGACAGGACTCGTTTGCTTCCATCTATTCCCAGACGCTGTGGGGTATTCCCCAGTTTCGGTGTGGGAAATTCAACCACACAGGGAGGAAGGGATGTCTGCGACCTGGACATGCACCTGGGCAGGCTCTTCTTGCTTGGCGAATCTTCATCCGCTGGGTGCCAGGGTTAATACGGTCGTTTCGGTCTACTTGTATTGACGTTTGGTCTACCTTTTTCAGCAGGCGAGTTGGCCCATGCGCTTGCCAAGCGCAACGGACTGGATGAGTTGGGGTATCCCATGATTGAACGGCTCCCTCCGGCCTCGATAGCTCTTTTTCTTAAGTTCGCCAACAACATTTGGAAAAACCGCACGTTCCCGGACGAGTGGAGGAAAAGTTTCGTTGTGCCTCTCCAGAAGAGCAGCGTGACTACCCGTGATGCATCCAAGTTCAGGCCAATCTCACTGACCTCGTGTGTATTCAAAACCGTCGAGAGGATGGTCAATCGGCAACTCAGGGAGAAACTGGAAGCCGACGGAAGGCTCACGCTTTTCGCCCAGGCTATGGTACCAGCACATACTTTGCCAACCTGAGCAGTGTGCTCCAAGAAGCGCATGAGGAAGGCAAGCATGTTGACCTTGTGTCCGGACCGTACATGGTTCTTAGAAAACTACAAAACTGGCAACATACTTGCTTTCGTAAAAAACTTTCTCGTCCGACGAATCTTCCAAGTGTTCATTGGCGCCACAGCATCGGACCTAGCGATGACGCTCTTCGTCATCGCTATGGACGAGGTTTTTCAGCGTTCTATCCGCGAACGTATATCTATTTGTATACGCCGACGACATTTTATTGGTCATGGTCGGTAGAACGCCTGGAAGGACCAGGATTAAGACTCAGGTGGCGGTATGTTCCATCTATCGCTATGATTCATCCGTCGGCTTTGTCATGAACGCCAGTAAGTGTGTCCGGGGACACGTGTGCAACGGCCAGCATCAGCTAGCAGGACCCTTTATAAAGCTTGGCACGGATGCCATCCCCAACTGGAAGATCGTCCGGGTGCTTGGTGTCTACATAGACCGGAAACTAATTTTTTTATAGCACTTCCGGGCGGTGAATGTAGCATGTAAATCCCGCATTAGTCTCATTAAAACCCTCTCGAAAAAACACCGTACCAATAATAGGAGTACCAGACTGAAAGTCGGACAAGCTATCTTCTACAGCCGCTTGTTTCACGGCCTGGAGCTCACTTGTTCTGTCTACCGGAACGTCATCGACACACCCTCGCCTGTTTTTAACAGCTAGCTGCTGAAGCTGCCTGCGTTGAATGCCAGCAGTCTTCCATTTCTTCGTATGTTGATGGTCATCTGTCGCAAAGCCGCCTCTTTCGCTGTTGCCACCTTAGGAAATGTCAGGATCCCTCTACTCGGCGAGGCTGACCGGGTCCTGAGAAGTGTAGCCGGTACCAGTCTCCCCCAGGCGAACAAGCCAATTGTGGTCTTCACGGACTCCGCAAGTGTAACTTCCACCCTTCGAAGGGAGACTCCGAAACACCCCTGGATTCAGATATGATCCCCGGTACCACCATCGCACACTGGGGATTTTCAAAAGGAAAAGGCTCGAAATTCAATTACTCCAGCTGACGCTGCAAAACTTCCAGAAAGTAGATGTTTCCTGAAGGGAAAAAATGCGATGAATCGATTGCGCGGGGTTTCGTGCTGGTCAGACCACTTTAAAGTGCCCATTTTACCCAAATTCCCCTAAAAATCATAACATTTCTACTATGCCTCGAACTGACGCTGATATTTTTTCAATATTTATAAGTTTCATGAAGCGAAAAAGTGTGATAAATCGATTTCGAGGGGTTTCGTGCTGGTCAGACCACTTTCAAGTGCTCATTTTGCCCAAATTCCCCTAAAAATCACAACATTTCTACTATGCTTCGAACTGACGCTGATATTTTTTCAATAATTTTTAGTTTCCTGAAGGGAAAAAGTGTGATAAATCGATTGCGAGGGGTTTCGTGCTGGTCAGACCACTTGAAAGTGCCCATTTTGCCCTAATTCCCCTGAAATCACAATATTTCTACTGTGCCTCGAACTGACGCTGATATTTTCTCAATAATTATAAGTTTCCTGTAGGAAAAAAGTGTGATAAATCGATTGCGAGGGGTTTCGTGCTGGTCAGACCATCTTGAAGTGCATATTTTGCCCAAATTCCCCTAAAAACACAATATTTTTACTATGCCTCGAGCTGACGCTGATATTTTTTCAATAATTATAAGTTTCATGAAGGGAAAAAGTGTGATAAATCGAATGCGAGGAGTTTCGTGCTGGTCAGACCATTTTGAAGTGCCCATTTTGCCCAAATTCCCCTAAAAATCACAACATTTCTACTTTTCCTCGAACTGACGCTGATATTTTTTCAATAAGTATAAGTTTTCTGAAGCGAAAAAGTGTGATAAATCGATTGCGAGGGGTTTCGTGCTGGTCAGACCACTTTAAAGTGCCCATTTTGCCCAAATTCCCCTAAAAATCACAATATTTCTACTATGCCTTGAACTGACGCTGATATTTTTTCAATAATTATAAGTTTCCTGAAGCAAAAAAGTGTGATAAATCGATTGCGAGGGGTTTCGTGCTGGTCAGACCATTTTGAAGTGCCCATTTTGCCCAAATTCCCCCAAAAATCACAACATTTCTACTTTTCCTCGAACTGACGCTGATATTTTTCAATAATTATAAATTTCCTGAAGCGAAAAAGTGTGATAAATCGATTGCGAGGGGTTTCGTGCTGGTCAGACCACTTTGAAGTGCCCATTTTGCCCTAATTCCCCTGAAGTCACAATATTTCTACTATGCCTTAAACTGACGCTGATATTTCTTCAATAAATATATGTTTCATGAAGGTAAAAAGTGCGCTAAATCGATTTCGGGTGGTATCGTGCTGGTCAGACCTCTTTAAAGTGCCCATTTTGCCGATATTTCCTTTAAAATCGATATTTCTGGTATGCCTCGAACTGACGCTGATATTTCTTTAATAAATATATGTTTCCTGAAGGAAAAAAGTGCGTTTATTCGATTGAGTGGGATTTCGTGCTGGTCAGACCACTTTGAAGTGTCCATTTTGCACAATTCTCTTGAAAATCACAATATTTTCCCTTTACCTTGAAGAGACGCTGATATTTTCTCAACAAAAATGTTACGAAATGTTGCGGAAATGACAATAAAATTCAATGAAGAACATTTTTCAGGAGGTAGAAACATGTTCAAGCACGCTTGTGCGATTCTTTCTTCAAAGGATGCATTTTCCCGGCATATGGAAAAGGAAGATATGAATCCCTTTTTTTCAAATGCTTCTAAAGTATTTTTTTAAACTAGAATCAATGTTAATTAATTTAATTCCTTCTTTCAATTGATGTATTTTTATGGTTTATGACAAGGGAAGATAATAATAAGAAGATGTAAGATATATTTGATTCCTTTTTTGATTCGTGTAGTCGCTTGGTTTAAGGCAAGTCAAGCATTTGCCCAGCAGAAGGCAAGAGAGAATATGGTTTTTGCCATTCTCGTGCAACAAAGTTGTACCGAAAGGCTATCATTTCACTCCAATATCGAACTTTTTATAGAAAGCTCAGAGAACAGAGACCCATTATGTTATATACCAATCGACTCAGCTCGACGAACTGAGTAAGTGTCTGTTTGTCCGTGTGTATGTGTGTGTGTTCGTGTAAGTTCACATACTAATTCTAAACCGATTCTCTTACATCAAGTTACAGAGAATAAAGCGTGGTTGATCACTATTGAATTTCATAACGATTGCGCATTCAAAAAAATCTAAATATTAAAATAGTTATGATACATAGTAATTAAGTTATAGCATGCCAAAAAATGCCTTGAAGTATCAACCCATGCAAGCTCTTCTACTCGATTTAGTACACGACTTTACTGCCGTCATACGCACATTTGTCACATGTTTGCTTGGATTTCCTATATACATGGGACAGTTATGCGTATAACGGCAGTTTAGTATGTACAACAATTGAAACGCAAGCTTTGATTGCATGCAAGTTACGAGGTGGTCACTGCTAGGTGGATCAATCTGGATTTTTTGCCTTTCTCGTACAACAAAGTTGTACCGAAAGGCTATCATTTCACTCCAAAATCGAACTTTTTATAGTTTTATAGTCCCGGAGACACATGATATATATACCAATCGACTCAGTTCGTCGAGCTGAACAAATGTCTGTCTGTCCGTGTGTATGTGTGTGTGTGTGTGCACACGAAAACCGAAAAACATTAGCCACTTTTTCATATAGTAATTCTTGACCGATTTCTCACAACAAGTTGCATTCAACGGGGGACAAACCCTAGTTGATCACTATTGAATTTGATAAAGATCGAACATTGCGTTTAAAAGTTATTAAGAAAATGGAATCAAACTATGTAAGCGCCATGAAAGGTTGGTGTCTTGGCTAAATGCGAGAAAGGCAGTGTCACCACTCGGTGAATTAAGTTGGGTTTTTTTCTTTGAATTCAGTCATTCGCTCGGTTTAAGGCAAGGGGATATATGATCCCTTCTTTGAGGGATGCATTTACCTGGCTGAAGGCAAGAAAGAATATGATTCTTATTTTAAATTCACATTTTCTCGGTTTAAGGCAAGAGGAGATATGATCTCTTTTTTCCGAAGAATGCATTTTTACGGCTGACGGTAAGGTAGAGTATGAAACATGCATTTCCCCTCTCTGTCATTCCTTACTTTTAAGCATTTATCAGTCTTGTCTTAGAAGAGAACACATGTCTCGAATGAAGACTCAGAGTTCCATACATCAGCGTCAGTTCGATGCACAACTGAAATATTGTTATTTCAGAGGAATTGCGGTAAAATGGGAATGTTAAAGTGGACTGACCAACACGAAATCCCGAGCAATCGATTTATAGTACTTTTTCTTTAGGGAAACTTATAAAATGGGCACTTTAAAGTGATCTGACCAGCACAAAACCCCTCACAATCGATTTATCACACGTTTTCCTTTCAGAAAACTTATAATCAATGAAGAAATATCAGCGTCAGTTTTAGGCGTAGCAGAAATATTGTGCTTCAAGGGGAATTGGGGCAGAATGGGCACTTCAAAATGGTCTGACCGGCACGAAACCCCTCGCAATTGATTCATCACACTTTTTCGCTTCATGAAACTTATAATTATTTAAAAACTATCAGCGTCAGTTCGAGGAAAAGTAGAAATATTGTGATTTTTAGGAGAATTTGGGCAAAATGGGCACTTCAAAGTGATCTGACCAGCACGAAACCCCTTGCAATTGATTTGTCACACTTTTTCCCTTCATGAAACTTATAATTATTGAAAAAATATCAGCGTCAGTTCGAGGCATAGTAGAAATATTGTAATTTCTAGGGAATTTGGGCAAAATGGGCACTTCAAAGTGGTCTGACCAGCACGAAACCCCTCGCAATCGATTTATCACACTTTTTCGTTTCAGGAAACTTATACTTATTGAAAAAATATCAGCGTCAGTTCAAGGCATAGTAGAAATATTGTGATTTTTAGGGGAATTTGGGCAAAATGGGCACTTTAAAGTGGTCTGACCAGCACGAAACCCCTCGCAATCGATTTATCACACTTTTTCGCTTCAGAAAACTTATACTTATTGAAAAAATATCAGCGTCAGTTCGAGGCATAGTAGAAATATTGTGATTTCAAGGGAATTCGGGTAAAATGGGCACTTAAAAGTGGTCTGATCAGCACGAAACCCCTCGCAATCGATTTATCACACTTTTTCACTTCAGGAAACTTATAATTATTGAAAAAATATCAGCGTCAGTTCGAGGCATAGTAGAAATGTTGAGATATTTAGGGGAATTTGGGCAAAATGGGCACTTCAAAGTGGTCTGACCAGCACGAAACCCCTCGCATTCGATTTATCACACTTTTTCGCTTCAGGAAACTTATAATTATTGAAAAAATATCAGCGTCAGTTTGAGGCATATTAGAAATATTGTGATTTCAAGGGAATTTGGGCAAAATGGGCACTTCAAAGTGGTCTGACCAGCACGAAACCCCTCGCATTCGATTTATCACACTTTTTCCCTTCATGAAACTTATAATTATTGAAAAGATATCAGCGTCAGTTCGAGGCATAGTAGAAATGTTGTGATTTTTAGGGGAATTTGGGCAAAATGAGCACTTGAAAGTGGTCTGACCAGCACAAAACCCCTCGCAATCGATTTATCACACGTTTTCCCTTCAGGAAACTTATAATTATTGAAAAAGTATCAGCGTCAGTTCGAGGCATAGTAGAAATGTTGTGATTTTTAGGGGAATTTGGGTAAAATGGGCACTTTAAAGTGGTCTGACCAGCACGAAACACCGCGCAATCGATTTATCGCACTTTTTCCCTTCAGGAAACATCTACTTTCTGGAAATTTTGCAGCGTCAGCTGGAGTAATTGAATTTCGAGTCTTTTGCTTTTGAAAATCCCCAGTGTGCATCGCCTGGGTCCCCGGCCACTGCGGCATTAAAAGCCGATGTCCCGGCCAGTGTCGTAGAGGGTCTACTTTAAACACGCTACACCCGCTGGCCGACGTTAAGAAATGGACGAAGAGCGTCGTCGGCCAGGACTGGGCTTGTACTTGGAGCAATAGCAGATAACTCTTTTTGAGGAAAGTTAAAGGATCTATCGACTCGATCCTGGAATGATCCAGCTACTCAAAAAGAAAAAACAGGTGATATCGAGGCTACGGATCGGCCACACAAGGGTATCCCACAGCTTCGGTGGACGTTCCTTCCGATCCCGTTGTGATCTCTGCTAAACCGAGAAACCAGTGGAGTATATTATCTGCAGGTGTCCCATGTACAACCACCCCGAAATATTTACGGGATACCGGGTAGAATTCGGGACGCACTGGTAGATGGGGCCTTCCATTGCCGTGCGGTAAGACGCGCGGCTACAAAGCAAGTCCATGCTGAGGGTGGCTGGGTTCGATTCCCAGTTCCGGTTTAGACAATTTTCGGATTGGAGATTGTCTCGACTTACCTGGGCATAAAAGTATTATCGTGTTAGCCTCATGATATACGAATGCAAAAATGGTAACTTGGCTTAGAAACCTCGCAGTTAATAACTGTGGAAGTGCTTAATGAACACTAAGCTGTGAGGCGGCTCTGTCCCAGTGTGGGGATGTAATGCCAATAAGAAGAAGAAGAAGGTAGATGACGAAACTGCAATGGCAGCCATTTTTGCTTCTTGAACGATGCCGGATTGTTCTACGAAGTTTGGTACTCCTATCGGCCCACCGAACACCATATATCGGGGATGATGCTCGGGCGAAGCCGAACGGGCATCTAATCTCTAGAAATCTAGATTTTGGTTCTCAAACATGACCACTTTGAATGAAAATGAGCGAATGCCTTATAATTATTTCCGGGGGCGTACTGTAAAAATTTCCATATATATCTCGTACTAGTCGACCCTGCAGACGTTGTCCTGCATAGTAGGCAAAAATGTGCGTTCTGAGCTGCCCATGCGAAATTTCCATACGATTCATAGTTTTAGTTTTTCACGATTTGCCTCACCCTGCGCGTGATTTTCGCATGAGGAAATATCATATAAGCCCGTCGGAAACTATAATTAACGTTTCTCCTGAAGGAACGAAGAAAATCCATCCAGCCGTTTTCGAGTTATTTATATTATTATTTATTCAGACTAAGGCCGAAGTGGCCTGTGCGGTATATAAGAGTCTTCTCCATTCGGCTCGGTCCATGGCAACACGTCGCCAACCACGCAGTCTACGGAGGGTCCGCAAGTCATCTTCCACCTGATCGATCCACCTTGCCCGCTGCGCACCTCGCCTTCTTGTGCCTGTCGGATCGTTGTCGAGAACCATTTTAACCGGATTACTGTCCGACATTCTGACTACGTGCCCGGCCCACCGCAGTCGTCCGATTTTCGCGGTATGAACGATGGATGGTTCTCCCAACAGCTGATGCAACTCGTGGTTCATTCGCCTCCTCCACGTACCGTCCGCCATCTGCACCCCACCATAGATGGTACGCAGCACTTTCCTTTCGAAAACTCCAAGTGCGCGTTGGTCCTCCACGAGCATCGTCCAGGTCTCGTGTCCGTAGAGGACTACCGGTCTAATAAGCATTTTGTAGATTGTCAGTTTGGTACGGCGGCGAACTCTATTCGATCGGAGCGTCTTGCGGAGTCCAAAGTACGTACGATTTCCTGCCACTATGCGTCTCCAAATTTCTCTGCTGGTGTCATTTTCGGCAGTCACCAGTGAGCCCAAGTACACAAATTCTTCTACCACCTCGATTTCGTCACCACCGATGCAAACTTGCGGTGGGTGGCTCACATTGTCTTCCCTTGAACCTCTTCTTATGATGTACTTCGTCTTCGACGTGTTGATTACTAGTCCGATACGCTTAGCTTCCCTCTTCAGTCTGATGTAGGCTTCCTCCATCTTCTCAAAGTTACGTGCCATAATATCTATGTCGTCGGCGAAGCCAAATAGCTGGACGGACTTATTGAAAATTGTACCACTCGTGTTAATCCCTGCTCTCCGTATCACCCCCTCCAAAGCGATGTTGAATAGCAGACACGAAAGACCATCACCTTGCCGTAACCCTCTGTGGGTTTCGAAGGGACTCGAGAATGCCCCTGAAACTCGAACTACGCACATCACCCGACCCATCGTCGCTTTGATCAACCGTGTCAGTTTATCCGGAAAACCGTGTTCGTGCATTAGCTGCCATAGCTGGTCCCGATCAATTGTATCATATGCGGCTTTGAAGTCGATGAATAGATGATGTGTGGGCACGTTGTATTTGCGGCATTTCTGCAGTACTTGGCGAATGGCGAACACCTGGTCCGTGGTGGAGCGATCGCCCATAAAACCCGCCTGGTACTGCCCCACGAACTCCCTTGCAGTTGGTGCTAGTCGACGGCATAAAATTTGGGAGAGTACCTTGTAGGCGGCGTTCAGCAATGTTATTGCGCGGTAGTTGCTACAATCCAGCTTATCGCCCTTTTTGTAGATGGGACACACGACACCTTCCATCCACTCCTGCGGCAAAACTTCCTCCTCCCAAATCTTGGTAATGACCCAGTGCAGCGCTCTAGCCAGTGCCTCACCGCCGTGTTTAAATAACTCTCCTGGTAGTTGGTCAACCCCAGGGGCTTTGTTGTTCTTCAGCCGGCCAATCTCCTCCTGGATTTCCTGGAGATTCGGAGCCGGTAAGATTATGTCCTGCGCGCGTTCTCCCAGGTCCATCACCATACCGCCATCTTCGTCTGCCACATCACCATTCAGGTGTTCTTCGTAGTGCTGCCGCCACCTTTGGATCACCTCACGATCGTTCGTAAGAAGGTTCCCGTTTATGTCCTTACACATATCAGGCTGTGGCACGTGGCCCTTACGTGAACGGTTTAACTTCTCATAGAACTTTCGTGTGTTATTAGCGCGGTACAGTTGCTCCGTCTCTTCACGGTCTCGATCTTCCTGCTGGCGCTTTATCCTCCGGAAAATCGAGTTTTGTCTGTTCCGCGCCTGTTTATATCGTGCCTCGTTCGCCCTCGTGCGGTGCTGCAGGTTAAATCTCGCCCATGCTGCATTCTTCTCTTCTACTAACTGCTCAGATTCGCCGTCATACCAGTCGTTTCTTCTGATCCGGGGGCACCGTGCCAAGTGCAGCGGTTGGTGGTGCTACCAATGGCGGATCGGATATCTCCAGCCATCTTCAAGAGACGCTGCGCCTAGCTGCTCTTCCGTTGGGATTGCCACTTCCAGCTGCTGCGCGTATTCTTGGGCTAGTCTAGCGTCTTGTAGCCGCCCAATGTTAAGCCGCGGCGTCCGACTTCGACGCATGTTGTACACCGACGAGAGTTTTGAGCGCAGGCATACTGCAACGAGGTAGTGGTCGGATTCAATATTCGCACTGCGGTAAGTGCGTACGTTCGAAATGTCGGAGAAGAATTTACCGTCGATTAGAACGTGGTCGATTTGGTTTCTCCATGTGGCCTTGTGGATATTTTTGCGGGGCAAGAAGGTGCTTCGGACTACCATTCCGCGGGAGGCTGCGAAGTTTATGCATCGTTAGCCGTTGTCATTCGATACGGTGTATAGACTATCCGGTCCGATGACCGGTCTATACATTTCCTCCCTTACTACCTGTGCGTTCATGTCACCGATGACGTTTTTGACGTCCCGCAGTGGGCATCCATCGTATATCTGCTCCAGCTGTGCGTAGAACGCTTCTTTCTCGTCGTCGGGTCTCCCTTCGTGTGGGCAGTGCACGTTGATGATGCTATAATTGAAGAAACGGCCTTTGATCATCAGCTTGCACATCCTTGCGTTGATTGGCTGCCACTCAATCACGCGTTGGCGCATCTTACCCAGCACTATGAAGCCGGTTCCCAGCTCGTTGGTGGCGCCACAGCTTTGGTAGAAGGTAGCCGCTCGATGCCCGCTTTTCCACACATTCTGTCCTGTGCAGCACCACGACGTCGAAGTTGCGGGGATGTAATTCATCGTAGATCATCCTGTCGCAACCTGCGAAACCTAGCGACTTGCAATTCCATGTTTCAAGCTTCCAATCGTGATCCTGTATTTGTCGCCTAGATCTTTGCCGATTATATCGAGTCGCATTATCTCTTATATTGTTCGTAATGATTGGTTTTCTAGGCGGCTTATTGGGCCTGGCGCAAACCTCCTGTCTCGTCGGAGGGCCGTCGTGTCAGGGCTGTTTAGCGTCCCACCTAACACCAGGACTTGGGCTTGTGCGCTTTGAGCGGCACACGGTCGCTTTGGTGGGGCCTACTTGCGGATACATGCAGCTTTTTATAGAGGTTTAACAGGGCCTACTGTCAAACCCCACCACATCCGAGGCAAGCCCCACAACTCGCAGATGGCCTGGGGAGGGATCGTCAAGCCCTTGGACATAGTCCCTGCTGGTTTTCGAGTTATGCGGATACGAACACAGACCAACTCATTTTTATTATATAGATTTCGGTGTTCGGGTGCTGAAGTTGCTCGAGATTATACCGTGGCGGACTGATAACAGTGAATAATTTTGGATAATTCCGGGTTGATGTTAGTGCGATAGGTTCGATTTTTTTTCAAGGTGTGAGATTATAATCTGTCTTACACATGTTTTTTTCTAACGCAGACAGAGATAGGCCAGCACACGAAAACAAACGCAAAAAAAACAAACAAACGCCAAATATTTTGAACTCATTTAAGTATTAGGAATTGATTTCCCGGTTTTATTTGATGGTGTTCTGATTCATTCATTTAAAATACGTCATACAGTAAGTAGGTTCAGTTTTCGTGTTTTTGGTATCAAAAACACTTGTTTCGAATATTCACATAGCGCATAAATATATTGTTGCCTTCATGGCCCATGTCTATCCACTTAATCTTGTTCAAATACCTGATATTGAACCTCCGTTGGTTATCCATCTAAATGACAAAAAAGGAGAAGTCCTTTCTCAAAGTTATGAAGATTGGGTCCGCACAAGTGAAACTTTTTTCACGCTTTCGTTGATTTACCTTTATCAACGGGACAGGATATGAGCTTTTGCGAATAAAGAAAAAAAAGGGGGAAAAGGCTATGGATTTCCTGAGAAAGGATATGAGATGTGATCGAATACGTGGAAGAGCCGGCGCTCGCTCTTCGTGTATTTATATGGCAGCGTATCGATCGGTGGCTTCCGAGATGAAAGAAGGCAAACCGAATGGATTATTGATATTAGATTGTCAATTTCAAACATAAATAGGTACATTCTTTGCTTTACCTTAAGCTTTCCCGAGCGGAAGGCATTTTGGGCGACTGTACACAGGAGCATAAATTGAATCGAATAGGAAAGTTTCCCTCTGTGGGGATTCTTGTGGGACGGCTTTTTTTTCGAGAAACCTGAATAATAGCAAAATGTATGGAAAGGGTCCATTACGTGAGCCACGAGCTGAAGTTTATAAAAGGCATTCGTGTTAGATATTCCATTGGGTGGGGTCTCAGAATGGAATGGAAAGGAATGAACCCCACATTTTAGAAACCGTCGCGACGGATCCTATTTCGTTGATCATTCATTTTGCAGACGATTTTGTAAACAGATTAATCCAAATAGAGCTTTGTTATTTACCAGAACACAAAAAAAAACATTTTATTTTGAATTCAGCATAAGAAAATTAAACAGCGCGTAAAACTTGAGATACGGAAATTACGCTTTTCTACGTCTACATGTTCTTCTTCCCAAAAAAAAAAATGCTTACAACTTACATGCAGTGTTGACGAAATAATCGTGTAATTACGCTGACAATGGCGTTTCATTTAAATGCATGAAAGTAAATTTCAATGAAATTTTCAATCTGTGATAATAAGCTTACCATATCATGTGATAAACTTTCAACAAAGTATTTCAGATACACTTACACAAAAAACAGCTCTCACCGAAGACAAGGTGGCAAGCTACGATCAAACTCTTCTTTCTCGCTCTGTTGCCATTGGGGACAACGGCTTTTTTGCGCAGCAGCGTAAAACAAGTTCAAATTCTACGTCTGAACCGGCGCCCTGCAATGAATCGCCTGCTTTGAGCGTGCTTACAGCGGCACACTAAGAGTTAACTTTGGTAAATCAGTATGGCGAAAGGCATCTAATGTTTAATATTTCGAAAATAGGCACTTTAATCGAAAAAATATTTGGTAGGCGTAGTAGCGGACACCTTCCTGCATAACTGGTACCAAATAGTTTTTCGTGAAAAGCTCCTACTGTTGAGAAAACCCGCGTTAGATGTCTTTCGCCATACAAATTCCTGGTGGTTAACTCATGCTGGCTATTTTGCGCATATACTATAGCGCCTTGATGTAATAGCGGCGAGTAGCAAATCAGCCACTGCCAATAATTCATTGGAGCTTTCTTAAAAGTCTATCCACTCGAATCAGTTTATTAACGTTACATGTAACCAACGTCTCTCTCTCGATTTGATTGTTAAACGTCGATTGACTCAGCTCGACAAATTTAGAAAATGTCTGTTATTTTTTTAAATTTTGAATGATTTTATACGCCTGAAGGTTGTTTGTCCCACCTTCAGTTTAAGCCCATTTCGCCAAAAAATTGTTTATAAAAAGGCTACAGGTTGGATGCAGATAGTTCAACTTCCATTAATATAAATTTGCTCCCCGTGAGTTTAGAAGGAAGCAATCCTCCCGCTAAAATGCAACACCTTGTCTTCTGGGGAATATGGCCTTTCCTTGTATAGTGTCTGATAGCCCTTTAAATTTATGCCGCCCCTGACATGGTGATACGCGGACGGTATGCTTTTCCCCGAGAGACAGAAACCTATATAAGAGATAGGACATTCCAGCTCACGTTCAGCTCGATTCAGCCGGTGTCGGTGCGGTTCGGTGGCAGAAATGTGTGAACATCCCCTTCCCTGAGCCAACGACAACTCGTCGTCCCTGACTGTCGTCGTTCGACTGGTAGTTGACCGTGTGAACCAGGGGCAGCTCCGAAGATCCCACACAGAATGAGAAATGGTGAGCGAGAAAAGGTGTTGGAAAATTTATTTTAATGGGAAATCATGCGAAGCGTGAAAAAAAGAACGGATGTATCTTTTCGGAGTTTGTTGAATAGGTAAAAACAGCAGGGCACCACCTGGGCACCCTGCGAGAAAAAGGACTGTTTAAGGATGGTCATTTCCTGACCGTGCTCTTTGTGTTCATAATTTTCTGCTGCGTTGGCGTGACTTGGACCCGATGGTTTTGCTTAAATCTGTGCTGCCACAGCGACTCCGATGTGCTGTATGATTGCACGTCCTACGCACGTTTGCCTTATGCCTACCTTCGGACGTGGTTGATTAATTAAAAAGCAAAATGTTCGGAGTGGACACAGGATGGTAATAATTCTGTGAAAGAATGTATCGGGTTGAAGTTTAATTTAAAAAATTTGTTAAAACCTTTAAGCTACAAATGGAGTGAATTCCAATTTGCAGTTGGTTCAAAATAATTGCACTTTGTTATAATAAGTGTTCATGTCATGCATATCCCAGAGCACACTTATTTGTTACTTCTTTAATACTTAAACAAACCGATGTTATAAATTTCAAATATGCGCTTCACCAACAAATTTTGAATTTTTACTTTACCGCATACCATCGCATTAATTTTGATCAAAAATGGCAACATACTATCAGACCCGGCTAACTTTATTTGAAACTACTTAATTAAAGGTCGTCCGCATACCACAAAAAAAAAGGAAACCCGTTGAGCTAATTATGAAACATGTTGCAACGATAATTAAAACTTCCATGATTTGCGCGAACGCGAATATCCAGCTGCCTATGAAATTTATTATGGAACATCGTAGTTATGACAGCAGATCCTTGCAACGATGACCATCCATGCACGACCTAAACCGAAATTCGTATAGGGCAAAAAAAAGTAATCGACTAACTAACGCGCGTCCTCTACATTTTCTGTCTTTTTTCTACCTACAGCTACGATGTCCGAGGGAGACAATATGCGAAGGCACTCTATTGGTCAGATGGCGCGGCGTTCGGACCACGAGCATATTTTGTGACCGTGTCAAAACCGGCGGCGCTCACCGTGGAGAATATTCAACTGGATGATGAAGGGGTAAGTTGTGGAACTAAATTTATTTAAAATCGCTACAACAAGATCCATGAAATTATAGCCTTAAGAGAAAATTATTAAGCTTTTTTGATAGAATGTCAATAGACATCATAGACTGTCATAGTACTAAGCTATTCCATTCAATTCCATTGACTCGACCTGCTTGTACACTGGAGACAGCATTACAGATGAAGTCGAAATACATATCTGTGAAAATTACAACGTAGTGGAATTAAATGGATTAGTATACTAAACACGTCTTATGACACGAATCAAGTGCATTTTTGATGATTGTAAAAGAGTCGCATTTTTATATCTATTTACAGGTTTATCGATGTCGAGTTGATTTTCAGAACTCGCCAACCCGAAACCATAGGATAAATCTCACTGTCACTGGTAAGATATGATATTGAAACAAATATTAACAACAATGCACTGTAGTCGGTTTTTACGCGAGGGATACGTACCGTAAATTCCAAAATCCACGTAAAAAACAACCCGCGTTAAAATCATATCAAAACCTCAAACATCGAGCTTTCTTGCGCAAGAAAACTCGTTTGCAATTATGCAGAGAAGCTTCGCAGTTGAGTTTTCAGGCAATCGGGGCACGTACTATGCTAATATAGGCAATTTATTGTTTTTAACTGATCATGGGAAATGAATAAAAGTAACGAGTATGAACAATAAATATGAGGTGATGAGTGGTTTCCTATCCACTACAGCAGCATGATTGGCGCTGACTTTTAAATGGTCGGGGTTCTGCCAAATCGCATCAAGCGGTTTTTTAACTGGCTTGCGATATTTTGTTTGTAAAAGGAAAACTGAAGTTAAATCAATTCATACGTACATTTGTTGTAGGATATCCTCATGTATGGGGTTGAAGGATATCCGCAACGATTTGTAATCAATTGAATCTGTTAATCGAAAGATTTGGCAGAAAAACTGGATTTTTTGTTCGCGCTTGGTGCGAATTGGCAGAAACCCGGCCAAATACGAAAAAAATATTTTTCAAAGAATATTTGTTTCCATTTATGTTTAAGGTGATCGCTTCTTCGCCCAACACAGATACACTCTCACAAAGGACTCGTTTTAATGCCGAAAGAAAATCTACACTGAGTCGATTGGCATATAACCCTATGGGTTTACGGGCCTCCTATCAAAAAATCGCTTTTGGAGTGATTATATAGCCTTTCGGTACAAATTTGTTGTACGAGAAAGGCAAAAACTTAGCTGCTCCAGTAGAAATATCTCCGTGAATATGAAAGCCATCCTCGAAGGGCAGTAACTGCAAAGCGAAACAAAAATCTAGCCGGGGAAGAGCCGTTTGGTCGAAGGCCACTAGTCCGAACAAACCGTTAGGCCGAAACCCATCTTATCAAAAGTCATTTGACTAAAAATGTCACACATTAGGTTGGCCTAACAGGTCGTTTGTCCGAATAGGTCATTTGGTAGAAATGCTCGTTTGGCAGAGGAGGCCAGTTTACCGAAAATTTCGTTTGGCCAAACAGATCATTAGATCGAACGGATCACACTACCGTAAATGCCTTTTTCGGAACATAATGTATGGCCGAAAATGTTGTTTGCTCAAACAACGTTAGACGGCCTACTCATGTGAAGTGAGAAGTGAGGAATGAAACATGAGTAATCATAAGTGTCTCACTTCTCATTTTCTTCATCTCGTTTCTTACTCCTTACTTGTAATTTTCGGCTTATTATTCGTTACTCTTCACTTCTCGCTTTTTATTTCCTACTTCTCACGCGTTACTCCTCACTTCTCTCGTCTTATTTCTTCCTTCTCACTTCTTTTTTATCATTTATCATTTATCACAAATGACTTTTGGTCGATTGACTTTCGGCCAAACGACTCTGTCCCGGCAGGGCATCGCAACAGAGGCACACCGAGAAGCTCGTGGCGACGTAGCTAAATCACTTTGTGATTTTCCAAACCACAATCCGTTTTCCAGCGGTCGTCCCGACGCGCTTTATGATTTTCCAAACCAAAATCCGTTTTCCAGCGGTCTTCCCGACGCACTTTGTGATTTTCCAAATCACTTTTGTGGTAATACAAACCACCTTGCCTTGTATTTTTTTAAACCATCCAATATTTTACTAATTAGCACATTAACCTCTGAATGCAACTCACCTATTGAAGTCAGCGTCAGGATCCAAAAAATAAACTGGTAGGATCACCAAAATGTGTGGCTCCAAATGGCCGGAACGAAATGCGATGACAGCAGCTCATCGTCGGTGCGTGTGCACGCCACGGAGCTCGGTCAAGAAGAGGGCGAGTCATGGCTTGCTGATAACCTATTGACACGCTGAGATGTGAATGTATAATCACACGGGGAAAGTAACTTACTCAAACCCCCCAGACACTGCTGCTCTAGTCGGAGATGCTACTGGGCTTATTAACACTAAATGATCTCTGCAACCATTTTCGCTACAGTGTGCCGACAATTGACTGTTTAGGAGCTGATCCTCTACCTTCGTTGTTTATTATATGTTTTGTGGTTTCCTCAAAAAGCGATCCTTGGGTTTTGATGTGGACGGACACAATTAGACTTGGATGGTTGATTCGTTGGTTTTTTCAAAAGTATCCTCGGAATGTTGGTCTAGCGCGTATTTTTATTCTTTATACATTTATTTGCCAGGAAGTCCATTTCACATTAAGCGTCATAAGAGCTTATATGTTGTTTCAAAAGAACAATTTATTTTTCACAAACTACATTTATTTGACTTAAATAATTTGGCATATATTTATCTTAATTTTTTTACATTCGGACCCTTCCGACCCCCAGTTGCGAGTAAAAATCTTTTTGGGATGGCGCTGTCGTTGCGCTCGGAGACGTCTGTTCTTCTGATTTATGGAGTAGGGCTCTATTTTTCTTCTATTATACGTTACATCGCCTTCTCATTTGTTGGTGTTAGGTCTATAGCTAAAAGGAATACCAACAGCTCACTCTAGTGAAAACCGCATCTCAATTCGTTAATCTTTCCAATAATTAGTGATCGATTTTTTTCTGGAGCTGGTTTTCTGGAGCTAACTGCATAACCCATTGTTGCTCGTCAGGAAAAGCGAAAGATAGCACACACAAATTCAGGCTACTTATGTTGCACTGCACTTTCAGTGATGCTCTCAAAGAAGTTTAAATCGATCATGACTAAAAGATTCTGCAAACCTCCGTCTTAAGACCTATTATATTTCACTAATTATTAGGGCGATTAATCAACATGCAGTTTTCGTTGGGGTGAAAGCTGTTCATAGCATTCCTTTAGCTATGTAGGTTTTCTTTTAACCTGCGCTTAATGGGGAAACGTCATAAAGAGTATAAATGAAAAAAATAAATTTCACTATCATTTGCGTGCGCAAACTGGAAAACTGGCTTAAAGTGCTAAATCAGTTTTTAATCCAAATGAGCTTCCAAATTTCTCAGAGTGACACTCAGAACATGGTAAAGAATCAGATGAGCACTCGGAGCAAAAATCGATTTTTGAAAACTTACCCTATTACGCAAGTAAGGCACTCAGCTCACCGAAGTCGCTTATTTCACCGAAAAGGTGCAAAGTTCTGGATGAATTAGTCTATTTGATGCTCAAACAACTAGTAGTTTGAAAATCCGGAGGAAGATTAAGTGGATACTACGTCATGATTGATTGATACGTTTGTAAGGGCCATAATCCTCACGTTATCAAAATTTAGTACTTGCAGCTATGGGCACACATTATCACGAAAAGATCTCCACACCGTCATTCTCTTAATATTTCAGCTTTGGTTGCGTCGCAGCATGCGTGAAAATAAAACATGACAGCGTGCAAGTTGCGTATTCGCTTCGGTTTGAGGCATTGTGCCTTTGAAAACGCGAGTGCTTAGATATATCTTTGATTCCATAAGGAGTGTCCTCAAAGTTCTATGGCATTGAGGTAACCATAAGAATCATTTGAAGGTGATTAAGACCGTGACTGTCGCGTTGGTAGTACCAGGCGTACACATTTAAGCTATTTGAAATCCCTACACCAAAGTTGCAAACTATCGGACCAAACGGATGCAACTCTGGATGGGGGAAGCTCAGATTTTTGACGAATCCAATGGGTAGTAGGTATTTTTTAAAGGTGAGTTTCCAACATTTGAAAAGACTTGCCAAAACTTTCGCAACTGTAATTCTGAATTCGATAGAAACTGTCAATCCAAGCTTTCTGTTATTAAACTTCATGCATAACAAAAAAGTCCATTCTGTCGCTGGCACCTACTAGCTTGCCTCCTCTCATTGCAACATTACTTGTAGAAATAAAAGTAGTGACATCACATTAATACTTTACTTACGAAGAGTCCATTGCCAAAAGTTATCCTGGAAGTAACTGGACGCACTCAACCCCTGCCAGTATTCCTATAATTGACTGACTCTCAAGGATCAGTGATTCGTACAGTACATTTTTGGTTGCTATTATCATGTCACATTGTTTGTACCTGACATGAATGTTGCACAGCACCCCTTGTCAGACAATTATAGTGTTAGTAGACACATGCCAGTCTGGCGACAATGGGGAATCGTATTACCCATGAGTCGTTCGTACTCACAAGGTGTGACAATATTCGTGCCGCCTGTAGAAATGTACTCACATTCTATTATAGATGGTAGTGCAAATGAATGTTCTGAGCAGTCATAAAGGTATGATGCTTATAGAAAAAGTAAATTAATAAACAATTTGTTCTGTTTGGCTGCTTCTCTAGGGGCTGCATACTTATTAGGTAAAAGGCTTTTATGGCGGTGGGGTAAGAGCAAAAAATAATTTATAACGAAACAATTTTTTCATAGGGGAGGAGGTTCAAACCCCGGAGAATCTTCATACTTTCGTACTGAGTGTATCGCGCATTTTATATTCCTGAGTAAGATTTCTCAAAACAATGAATCGTCAAAACGATGAGACACTTCTTATATATTTAAAAGCTATTGCATGTTCTGAAAGAACGTTTTTACAGGCTTAAAAATCATTTAAATAATTTAATATTTCCAATTATTCTGAGCCAGATTTATTTTTTAACCTGTTTTTGATCTAATCTAAATAAAAAATGATATTTCTAGATATATTTCAAAAAGCACTTAAAAAACCAATATAATAACAATAAAATAGGCTCGTGTACCCATAATTGCGTGATGAGTAATCTTAGCTTTTCTCTGGCTGAACGGGTTACATTTTTATTTCAAATTTTGATTCTTTTTTGTTTTAAAACCCAGGTTGAGGAAATTCAGGGGTAATAAGCACCTTCTGAGCAAATGACGTTCCATTTGCATTTTTTGAATACATTTTCAGTAAGTTTTTCCAGAGTATTTACTACAGCGCATGTAGTAACGGATCTCTAACTGAAGCGATCCAGTAGTAAACATTAATGAAAATATTCCCTGCACGTCGCTGAATATGCCAAAAAGTCGTTTTGCCCCTGGGAGCAAGCATATTACCCCAGTTACCCTTAATTCCAGTAATTAGCGGGTGGATGATGCCTTTGTCCAATCTAATCGATGCATTCCAAGTATAATTGCTTCATACCTTTAAGGCGCGTTTATCGACGCTTGTTTTCATACATATAGATAAATGATTGAATTGAAAGAGTCCATAAAAGGATTCTTTAAAACAAGTTTAAAATTCATCAAATAATCAAGAACAATTGCCTAATACGTTATACAGGCATGTAGCAGTACTCTGTTTCAAAAAATATGAGAAAAGCCACTTACTGAGGAAATCATCAATGTTCCTCCGGATCACGGCAACCATAGATCGTGGGTGTAACGGAACAATGATTGATAGAAGTACACTCGTAATCTGATTGCAGTACAGGTATAGCGATCCGTTTATTGATAATATGTTAATCACATATGCTGAAGTCGTAGTCAACGTCTAGATGTTAGCTTAGATTTTTTGATGTGAGAAACGAACGTCGTCAGCACAAAACAGCATATTTCTTGAAAATATCAGCATAAAGCACTTTCATAAGGACACATGTTATGCTCATATTTTGGATTTTTTTCAAATGGTTCTAATTTACTTTTGAAAAAAGATGCACGTCGAAAAAAAGCTACTAAATCAATATCGATAATCCGTGAACGTGAATTTTAAGATAAACGTAAGAAACGGCTCAACGAAAACCAACTGATAAGCGTAAACCGTTCATCTTCTTCTTAAATCTTTTACTTGCTGTGTATATGCAAATCGAGTTTTCATAATATTTCAATTATTGTTCATTTCTGGGTGGCCAAGCAATACCCGGAAAATAGGGAAATTAAATCCCCTATAAACTCCCAAAAATCCGCGTAAAGAAAGCACAAAAAGCGAGCTCAGCGTATAATTAATCTGCACATTTTCAACATACTTTCATTCCATTGGTGATGCATCTCATCACCTTCAAAAATTATATTCCATTCGTTTCATTTGTGACACATATTATGTCGGCTAGCAAAAATGTCACGGTAGCTCATGACTTTTTTTTTCTGTTGCATACATAATAATTTGTGGTTATATGCACTGTCATTCATGCAACACGAGACCATCAACAGATTTACAGTTCAAGACAGTACATCTTTAATCCACTGCTCTCGATTCCCGGACAGAAGCCATGAACTGAATAACAATAAAAAAATATGATATGGACTTGATTGATATAAGTGATAAAAGAACAGGCAACAATATCATTAATTTGCATTGAAATATCATATAAATATCAAAATATGCTATGGATAAGAATGCTTGGCCAGCACTTGGTGCTGCTGATTTATTACAGATAACATAACTTGATCTCCCTCATAATAGTTTTAGTACAAAAAATTGATAGTGTCGTCTGCTCTTTTTATCTCTTTATATCAATTATACCTGCACATCTTATTTTGTTGCCTCTACTGGCAAGATTTGTTAATATTAATATTTTGCCTGCTTGGCTCAAAAAACCTAGCTTCTTTGCAAAATCTTTATGCGAAATTGAGTCTCTGAAAAACCAAAAAAGAAATTGTAAACTATACATTTAGGATACGTTCCCGCAGTTATTCTGTGGAAACCTTCCTTTCTGTCGAGAGTTTCACCAGCTCATCTGTCTTTAAGGTCGTAGGAGTTGGACCTGTATTTGTGAAACAGGGCAAACACAAACCAGTGCATATGAAAAAGGGCGTATTTGAGCAGTTGTGTTAAATGTATGCAAACCACAGTTATACATCTTGAGTCTATTTCAACATGACCACAGAAGCTTTTCTTGCGGCCTCACAGCAGCAGGAATACACTAAGCAATATCTATTATGATAACTGGCATACCAGAAAGTACAGTAGTAACTGCAAAACCATAATTTGAAAGGTTAAACATCCAGCCCGGCATGATAATATTGTAAGGAGAGGAAAGCCACATGCAATATCACTGGAGACTCAGGAAGGATTGAAAAATCTTATACTGGATGAGACAAAACTAGTCTTGGAACCAAGTTAGCATGAAAGTCGGGTAATCTGCTTCAACGGATAATTATAGTAAAAGTGTTCCAATTCTATTTCTCAAAACACCCAGAAGTCATTACCTGAAAAAAAAACTACCATTTCTGGTAACACAGTCCTTTATGTTATAGTTACAGATCTAGTAGACCTAGACCTTTGATCAATAAACAAGCTATCGGAGTAGATTCCTCCGTTTGACGTCTCGCCACAAAAAATGTCTTTCTTCGTTGAATCGGGGGATGCAAAAGAGTGAGGCTCTTCATTACGAAACTTTTTCCAGCCGCTTCTTTTGGGTCATTGTCTCTGCTCAGATACGGCTGAGTTTCTGGCTTGACACTTCTACATAATATGTACCTTCGTCTTTTGGTCTTCCTCTCTTCAGTTTCTTTGCTCGCACTGTAAAGGGTCGCATTGCAGTCACCGTCGAACGTCCGGAATTGTGTGTGTCCGTTTTTCGTAACTTCACTACTCGGCAACACGATAGGTCGGTTGCTGTATACGAACAATTGTCACCCGAAAACAAAAAGATGAGATTCTCAGGAAGAAATACGATGTTACCAAGTTCTTTCGCACTCCACCGGGGCGAAACTGGCGATCTTGAAAACTGTGCGAACCGTTTGTAGTCTATTGCGCCTTTGTGAGCATGAGTATGATTGACCGCCCACGGCTGAATACTCCGTTATTGCTAAGCTTCAGCTGTGGATTACATGCCAGAAACCAACAGATGATATTTGGACCAACATCATCATCAAATGTAAA
Source organism: Armigeres subalbatus (assembly GCF_024139115.2). NCBI lineage: Eukaryota > Metazoa > Arthropoda > Insecta > Diptera > Culicidae > Armigeres > Armigeres subalbatus. The sequence continues at coordinate 145,416,312 of NC_085139.1, read as the reverse complement.
AACTGGTGACTAAAAATTAAGCTAATACCGGCGCTGGCCGGAATGTGGGTAGGAAAAATGTTGACGTGATACTCTGGGCTTGATGGAAGCCGACGTGAGTCATCTGCACTATGTGGGTACATGCGATAACACAATTTTTTCCTAACGAAACGAAACGAAACGAAATTCTGAAAATGTTCTAATGTTGATTCTGATCGAAACGAAATGAAATTAAGATTTACTTGAGACTTCGAAAACGATACGAAAATCAAGGGATCATTAAATTCTGTAAATTTCGGAAACGAAACGAAATTCTTTTTTTTTTCCGCGGAATTGGTTTTACGTAATTTTGATTTCACTTTTTTCGAAGTAAAATAACCGTTTTGCGAACAAAAAGAATTATTATAGTAACAGGCTGAAGCAGATTGTGATAAATCGCCACATTCTCTGGTAAATAAACTTGCTACAAGCTGAGGTAGAGATTTGTAGGAAGTAAGCAAGCATTAGAAAAAATTGTATAACCTAAAGGGGCGCAGCAAAAATTTTTGATCATATAAAATATGGTTTAAATTTAAATTTGTTTCGAAATTCCAGTGAATTCCAAGTTAACTCTCGTTAGAAGTCAGTTTTTCTAGCGAAATCTTTTGTAATTTTGCGAAACGAAACGGAATCCTGAAATCAGGGGTGACATTGGCATTCTGAATGGAAATCACTCTTGATTCGTACGTTTTTGAATCTGTTTCGAAAAATTGCGGCATTATGTATTTCCGTTCGACTTCATTCAGTCGCAGTACAAGATTTCTTGAATGATGCTGTACTACTCAATCGAGTGTGTTCTGTCAAACGTAATGTAAACAGAGAATAAGAGATAGCTGTCTCCTGTAGTTTAGTGGTATGCCACCCGCTGGAGAGACACAACCTTCAGCGCATGGCGAATGTGGAGTAAACAGAGAGAATAAGAGTAATTCCATCTGCGTGTAGCATGTTGCCTGTTGGAAAGGGGCATCCTTCAGGGCATGAAATGTGCAGCACTAATTATTAAAACTAGGCAAATTCGCTCAACTACTATATAAAAAAGCAACATTATTTATTGAGCAGTTACAAATTGTTTTGTAAATTGAGATATATTGTTACGATATAAATTATAAATTTTATGTTTATTCGAGTTTATGCCACAGATCCAATGCGCTGAGTTAAATAAATTTAAAGCTGAAGAAGCTGATTCTATAATAAATTATTACTTTTATGTTTTCATGTGTTTTAGTTTTTTTTTATTTAACTCCAATCTATTTTTATTACGTAGATTTTAACATATACATGTTTTTACGCAGATTTCAAGATAACCAGAGATGGCATATTGTCTGTAAACCATATAAAAGTAGGTGGGGAGATCCGCTAGACGCTAAGTGCCGGACACATAAGCACATTTAATTTGCAAAACTCTCATTATCTGGATTATGTTTTATTGTGTATGGTAAGGGGCTACAAAATATGATCATTAATGATTCATACTCAGCTATATTTGAGCATTTGAACACGTTTGTGGATCGATGTGGTTTGATGATGAATTCGGGTGAAATTTTTTCACGGCTAAGAAAGTGTCTCCTGAGTACCGGACACTATTAAATCATGTTCAAATATGACCAACTTCCTATTACATAAGTAGAGACATCATTTAGAAAAAATATTATCTTCACCTGCTTCTCAAGTTGTAGATATATTAACAGGTGTTAGTAGAAGTCATTTAACTATCCAGCTTCAATTTCTTACATCCCACTCAAAATTTCCCAATATTCAATGACATCTTCAATTTTTGTTTCTGCTTATTTCTATGGCTTTCTGATATCTCAGCAAGAAAAAACAACAATTGAATTGAAGGTAAAGCGAAAAACAGGTGTAAAGAATGGCTATTCGAACATTGATGAAAAATCACTGTCCGGAATTTGTGGGACAGCTACTGGATACAGAAATTGATTTTACAACTATATATACATTGAATATCTATCCAATAATGATCGTAATTTAAAATATACCTAATATTGGAACAACCTGACATAATCAGAATGCATTCGATTGATTTTAATATTGTTGATTCAAACTCCCTTCTAAAATAAAGCGAAATATGTTTTTTGACATTTTTGTTCAATTTCCCAAATTTTGTACAAAGTTTACAACATGACGATCTGTTGATATCTCCATACAGGTAAGTGGACTTTTCAATAGCTTTCTTTGTACTACGCAAGATAATGGAGGGATCTCTGCAGGTTGCCGTTTTAAGATGTGTTCGGTATTGGGAGGTGTCTGGCGCTGGGGGATCTCCCCCATACTAATGACATTCTTTCCTTCAAGATATTGTTGGCGTAGTACAATTGTTAGAATTCGGAAGTCGGGACTTCCGGAACCGAGCTCCTCCTTCCGAAGTTTTATTTGTCGAACTAATTGATGCGCTGTTTAGCGCATCTTTAGGCGAATCCAGCGCGCTTACTTCTGAAAGTTGGGAAAGGTGCCTTTATCTGGAGAAAAATCCAACTTCGGTATAAAAGCGGTATAAATTATTCCGGCCCATACATAACACAGTGCAATGAAACATTTATTCTCTTCCCGTATAGAAATAATAGTTGACGTTCGATAACCGCAAGTCATTTGACCGTAATGCTTTTTTAAATGCAATTCGATAGTTGCAGCAGTTTTGTAGTTATCGAACAGCCTAAACTTCAAACTGATGTCAAACCCAATGAACAGCTACATTGCGCTGCGCATTTAGATTTTAATTTTATTGCATCTGACGTCGATTGACAACCGCTCTCACGTCTAGAATGCGTTGTGGAAGTTAGTCGAACGGGCATTCGTTAACTGAAAAGTGCAAACATTTTGCAGTTATCGAACGGCTACTGTAATACAACAAATATACGAAAAAACTTTTTAGCAAGAAAATGACTCGAACAACATCTTGAAAGCTATAAAGCGTGACGAGGTTTTTCATTCGACTCTGGAGTCGTTTTTCAGTGTGCTAACGAGTTTCATATAATGCCAAAACATCTCGTACCTCTTGTACCTCCTCGAGCATACTCGAACGATGAGTCGTTTTCGAGATCGAAATCGAAAGCCGTAATGCAAAACATGTTCGACTCGATAGAAATACGTTCGAACTGGGATGCGCAATGCCACCCAGATTTCGCCATGCTCAAATTCCGCGAATTTCCGCGGAATTTCGTTTCGAACCACCAGAAACGAAATTTCTTTCGAAATACCGCGGCGGCGTTTAATCTGCACTGCACATTTCCACGAGAAAAACCACTTCTTGATATTGGATGTAGGGGTGAGGACTGGTTCTAGGTTCGTTTTGGTAAACGAAATGCCGTGTGTAACGTGTAATTAGTTTGAAATCGCAGTCGCGCGTGAGCAAAGTTTTCGCGGATCTCGAGATCGTTCTGCGCTTCCAAAGCCATTATTCGATCCCGCACCACTAATTATCTTTCCGACCGCACAAGGCAGAACAAAATAACGCGGATCTCGAGATCGTCCTGTGTTTCCAAAAAACGTTCGATCGCATAATTGGTCTATTCATTTTTCCGACCACACAAGGCAGGACAAAATATCGTGATCCGAGATCGTTCTGCGCTTCCAAACGTGTTCGATCGCGCACCACTTGAATGTTTAAGAGTATTGAGACTATTGTACATCTTGTATCTTCTTGTATGTAGTCCACTGCGCCTTGTTGCAGAAAACTGCTTAATATATCCGCGTGTCAAAAGACATAGTATACAATCATTGGGTCTCAAAGAACCAGAACCAGGACAAAAATGCGAAACCATAGTTGTTATAAAACAAAATACCATTTTGTTATTAATTTTAAATGATAATACAGCACAGGTGATTTTTTCCCGTTTAAAAAAGTTCATTCTTTAAATTCTAATGACGAGTTACATACCAGGAAGTTAATTCTACTTCCGGCCAAGTGAAAAAGTTTTTTCTTTGATGCTTCAGCTTCTTTTTTTCGCTGTTCACCACTTGATGGCGAACCCCTTGGTGAAGATTAACGGTACGTCAGTGCGCCAGTATTAATGGTTATGGCGCGAAGGAAGATTTTCCGGGAAAACCAACCCCTGGCACACAAGCTGCTTTGAGTTGGGTTAGTGGTAGGATATTTCTTGGAAGATTCTTATAACTCTTTATCTAATGAGCACTGTTCCGTTCTGCGGGGAAATATTGTCGAAGTGGTTTCGATCAACCAACTAATCGCCGAAAAGGGTTTCTTCCCTCGTCCTCAAAGTCCTCCTGTGTAGCGGCTGCTGTCGAACCTGTAAATAAAACACGGCTTTTAGCGTTTTATAGGCTGGTAGATAATATCCGGAACATTTACTTCAGTTTAGCAGTTTTATTTCGCTGCTTCCTAATTTCCGATCTGTCGTTAAAATACAGCTTAGGATAATTCTCCCTAACTTCGGTTTAACCCTGACGATTGTATTGGGGAACAATTTGTTTTGAATAAAAAAACCACTGTGTTGCTTACCTGAGGAAAAGCGTAGTGGGAAGTTTATTTTATACTGATTGATTACATAATCTAGCAGTTTGAAGCTGGATGCACAAACTTTTGTTCGATATTATTTACAGAGCTGCTTTGAAATGTTGGAGCGCAGCAAGTACAGATCATGGCTTTTTGTATTTATTTCCGTCAAGGTAGGTATGTTACTATCCAGAGAGATAGCTATCTCATTGGTAATTTTTCACAGCGCAAGAGAAATTTAAAAAGGTAATAAAATGGAATGTAAACCAATAATTATGCTCATGCAATTTTGGGAAGCAACTTTTAGGCTCGATCACGTGTATTTTATTGCAAGCCGTACAAAGTCTAGTGCAGGGAAATATGTGTTGCAGCAAAGAGATACACAAGGGCTCTTTATGTATCTAGAAGCTTATATAATAGTGCGCCACTCAAACAGTAGGGAAGAATCTGCAAATTCAAAGAAAGAGTAAATTAGAGACGAGTCGATCTTATAAACGAGACAGCCTCAAAGTCTCAAGCTAATTGATAGAAAAAAAGAAAATTTCAAAAATTATCAAATCATTAGTCATCGCTGCAAGTTACCAGTTGATTTATTTTTATATTTTTATAGAGGCCAGCCCGGCCATGAGCCTCTGAATCTTCTTACTTACTTACTTATAGGATCCTGCATACCTCCGGTGGTGCAAAGGGCCGGACTTGAAAGATCTCCATCCTGAAGGATGCCCGGTTATCGCTTTCAACTCTGTTGCCAGGTTAGATTTCGGTCGACTTCTTTTTATTTCTTTATTGAGGCTTCGCCGCCATGAGCCTCTGGGTCTGCCTCTGCTGCTGCGATGTCCCGTCAGGTTCCAGTCTATCAATGCTTGCTTACAGATTTCCGTTTCCGCCCCTTTACGTAGAGTGTGGCCGACCCAGCCCCTACCTCCGATCCTGAATTTCTGTTGTTATCGGCCTTCTGGTGACAAATGACGATGGAGCCTCGTTGTTCGAGATCCAGGCTGTGAGGCCACCAGGCCTGAATTATATACTGCAGCGTTATGTTAATGAACGACTGCAGCCGTTGAGTGTTCTCCACTGATACACATACCTATGTTTCCGCTAGCGTATAACATCACAGATTTCTACGTTAGAGTTGAAAATTCGTATTTTGGTGCGTCGTCTACTATATTCGCCTGTTTTTCCAGATATTTCTTTAAACTCGCAAAGGCGAAGCCCTTGCTTTCTTTGATCCAGTGCGCCTTTGGCGTCGATCTTTGTGGTACCGCCGTTCGATTTTCATTTGGCTACCAAGTATATTGAAGCTTTCAATATTCTCCACTGGTTGCCCGGCTACTGTGAAACTGGAAGGAGTCACTGTGTTTACATCCAACGATTTGGTTTTGTTGACGTTGAACACTAAACCTGCCGAGGGAGGAGCGACCGGCAAGCGTCGTTGAGCTTACTCGGCATATCGACAGCGCCATTGCGCGAGTAGTGCAACGTCATCCGCCAATTGAAGTCGTTTAGGTGAAGTTCATGAGCGGTTATAGGCTGCGTTAACAGCCCATGCGGTTTGCTTCAGACGGTCAATCGTATCTACTTGTGAATCTCACCATCGATTACGATGGAGGAACAGTAACGGTGATAGAATACATCCCGTTGCTCACAACCAGCTACGTACCCGGATAGGGTCGGACAGGACCCCATTGTGCAGCTCTTGACAACGAAAAGGCCCCTCGTACTGTGCTTCCGATGAGGTTGATGATGATTTCTCTAGGAACCCCTTTGCGTCTCAGGGCGCCCCACACATTCCTCGTGGATTGAGACGGTCGAAAGCTTTTTTCGTGAAGTCAATGAATCACCAAGTAAAGCGGGACTCTTGAATTCGTTGACCTGGCTCCAAAATGATGCGGAGCGTGACAACATGGTCCACAGGATCTTCCGGCACGGAATCCGGCTTGCTGCCGCCGGAGAGTCGCAATCGATCTTCTCTCCTGAATCCTGGCCAGGATAATTTTGCACAGAATTTTAGAACGGTACACAGCAAACATAATGCTTCGCCAGTTATCGTATACAGTCAGGTCAAATCTTTTGGGCACCTTCACTGAAAGATACCTTGCATCCAGTCGACCGGAAAAAAGCTGGTGGTGTCCCAGACATTAGCGAAATAAACGATGCAGTAGTTGAGCGTGGATGTCATGGGTCAGCTTTGAGCATCCCTCGGCTGATAAGTGCGGGTCGGACCCCCTGGGGCTTTTATTCGATTTCATGCTTTGGATGGCTGTTTGAATTCCCCAGCAGTGATGGAGCTTCGGTATTGACACGTTGTCGTACGTCGGATCCTAGGTAGACTGGCATGCCGAGGGGTGGTGATGGCCTGGTTGGCACCTCTGAAAAGTTGTTCGAAGTGCCTGAACCAGCGTTTCCAGGCTGGCTGTCAGTTGGGTTCGGTCAATAACTGATCATTCAGTGTCTCTTCACAGGCATCGTTGCATTCATCTTCGCCCCGCTTAAGCGTCGTGGGAGATATCGTAGAAGAGGCGAATGTCCCCTGCTGCGGCGGCTCTCTCTCCTTCGTCGGCCAGAGAGTCTGCCCACGCTCGCTTGTCCTGTCGACATGAGCGTTTTACCTTCCTTCTCGCGAGAGCCGTGTATCGTTGACGGGCTGGTGACTCGGCTCCTCTTATTTTCGATCGCTCTATCGCGGCTTTGGCTTCTCTCTTCGCTCCCTCTATCTTCCTCCAGGTCCTATCATCTGCGATCCATTGTTTCTCTGGGTGCGTAGTTTCGCCCAGATTGTTCTCGCTGGTGGCGATGAAGTTGCATTCTTGATGGGCGGTCCATTGGTCTTCCACGCTGCCACCTTCCGGAACATTCGCAGCACGCGTCTCCAGTTCTTCAACGAAGGACCGTTTCACCGTGTAGTATCTTCCGTCGGCGGTGTTGAATCGTCGTCCAACTCTCTCCTCCTGCCGACGAATCCGCGCAATGCGCAGGCGTATTTCGCCGATGAGGAGGTGATGATCAGACGCGATATCGGTACTACGTTTATTCCAGTACATCACATAAGGAAGCTCCGTTTCATTTTCGGCTGATGGTGATGTGGTCGATTTGATTTTTCTGTAAAGCCGTCGCTGAGACCCACGTGACCTTGTGGAACCGGTCGATGAGGGAAGAGCGATCCCCTGATCACCATGTCGTTATTACCACCAGAATTCCGCGAACAGCCTCCATTTTCGGGTTTATTTCTCCGAGACCATGGCGTCCTCTATAATGCGCCTGGGCTCTATGGCTCGGAGTTGTCGGAACCGATCTTCGCATTGAAGTCGCCCAAACAGATCTTGATATCACCCCTTCGGAATTCCTATTCACGACGGCATTGGAGTTGACTGTGGTAGTTCTCTTTGTCTTGCAGATCGGCAGCATCGGTTGGGATTATAGTAAGGTTTCGGACCCGTGTTCTAAATCTGGCAACGATTATCCTTTCACTTCTAGGTTCCCCACTTCATGCTAAGCGCAGAGTGTGCCTGAGCGCTTAGTGCAGGGAAGCCGCCAACTCCGCGATGCCGGGGAGCGTGTTTCACCTCGTAAAACCAGAGTGTTAGCAGAACTTGGTCCTGATTTATGTTCTGTGTTCTCCAAAGTTTGGCCACAACGGACTTCACCTCAGTCCCAGGATCTCAAGCTGCAAGCGGCGTGCCTCATTGGCAAGTTGTGCCAATTTGGCTCCTGCTGGGCCAGGGGTTAAAACGTTCCATGTTCCTATTCGTGTCCGTTAATTTCGCGCTAACAGTCGTCGCCGTAAAATCAGTCCGTATTCTTTTTATTATCGGATTCTCGAACAAATTGATGTTTCGGGAACAGTAGGTTGCTGGGTCTAAGGTTCTCTATCCACTGGGATGGGGCTGCCATCTTAGGTATAGCCCTGGGAATAGCATTTCATACTCAGCCGCTGGATGCCAAAACAGACGCTGTTGGAGCTGCACCTCCTTGGTGGACAGACGCCTGATCAGTCGGGTCAAATTTGTTTAAAGTCCCACCCAACACCAGGACTAGGGCTAGTAGCTTTGAGCGGCAATACACGGTCGCTTTGATAGGGCCTGCTTGGGGACACATGTGGTAGCTTTATAGAAGTTCGACAGAGCCCACTGTCGAACCCCACCACATCCCAGGCAGATTCCCACAGTACGCACCCTCTCTACTCTAGCGCTGATGTCAGAAGGACAACAGTGCCCAGGTGGCACTACCAGCTAAGTACGCAACCCTTAGCTGGCGGTCAATTGTCACTTCCGGAAGACCCGTGGAAGCGCGTGAGCATTGGAACCTGTGGGAGGACCAGAGCTATGTTAGGCGCCCCTTCCTGGACAACAACTCACCATTTCGCAGCCCTCTCTGGATCTTTGGCTCCCCTACTGCGATGTCCAGTTGGGTTCCAGTCTAATGCTTGTTTACAGATTTCGTTTCCATCACTACGTAAGGTGTGGCCTATTCATCTCCAATTTCGATCCCGATCTCCAGTTGCTATCGGCTTCTGGTTACAACGACGTCGAGGCCCGTTGTTTGAGATCCAGCTGTAAGGCCACCAGAGACTTATCATGTACCACAGGCATCTGATGATGAACACCTGCAGCCGTTGAGAGTTCTCCACTGATACACACCATGCTTCACTTTCAGGGCGTATAGCAACACAGAATTCACGTTGGAATTGAAAGTTTAGATTTTGGTGCGTTCACTTGTTTGCCTGTTTGTGCAGATATTTCTTAAACTCGCAAAGGTGTCTCTTTGTTTTCAAGGATCTATGCGCCTATCTCGAGATTGGTATCTCCGTTCGACGCCATTTAGCCACCACCAACATTCTCCACTGATTTGTCGGCTACCGTGAGGCTGGAAGCGTTTCATGTGTTCATATTTAACGATTTTGTTTTATTGACGTTAATAACTAAAACTGCCAAAAAGAGCGCTTCTGGCAACATACCGATATAGGTTGATGATTTTCCTCAGGAACCCACTTCGCGCCCCAAAGGGCTTCGCCACATATTCTCGTGTGTGGATTGAGACGGTCAAAAGCTTTGCCGTGGCTGGGACAATAAGTCTCAAATGAAAAACTCTTAAATTCGTTCACCTGCTCCAGTGGTACGGGAGTGTGACACAATGGTTCGCTACACTACGTGTTCGTGATCGACGAGCAAGGCTGCGAATAGATGTACGAGAAGATATGAAGGAAAGTCTTCAGTTTCGCTCATCCCAACTTCAAGGAAGGAAATGCAGCGGTTCTTCGGAGGCGTAACTGATACCGACGTTTCATCTCTACATTTTTGGAGCTGGGCGGCACTATTCACGAACTTGACATCGCCGTAAGGTAAAGTTTGGCGGACCCCGTAGCAGAAGAAGCGTTTCTCAAACTAAAACAGCTCAGGGTCTCAGCGCCGAAGTGCCAGCTACATGCCAAACTACAATCAAATCATTTCGCAATAGCGCGCGATGCCAACGACACTGCCAATAAGGCGGTTCTGACGCAAGAGATACAGACGACGGCGCCATCCTGGATCAGTTATTTTTCGCTGTCCGCTGTCGGAGCGGAAATATTCCGGTTACGGATGAGAGTGTTTGGCGGTGATCCGAACAATCGAAAAAAGATTCGAGCAGACGCGGAAAGATCAATTTCATCGTGGACTGCGACCATGTAGCCTTCAGCTACATCAAGTCAAATGAAGAATCCCCACAGCCCTTGATAAGCAAATGATTAACACGATTGATTTCTGAGGATCCGTTATCGGAAAGACTCCATCAACTGGATTGCGCGTTGCGTTGTACCGGATAGCCCAATGAACAATTTAAGCTTGAACATGCTAGATTTCTGGATGAATATTCAAATGAAATAAGCCATTTTTCAGCTTAAATGTTTGTTACGCTCTCGAGAATAGTGTATCCGCCAGTTGCATTCACAGTGGACCAAATGCTGATACTTGGTACAAGAAGCCATGGATAGAGTAAAACAACTTCGAAGGAGACAAGCTCGGATTTCCGCGTTGCCAACGACACCCTGTTCAAGAACCGTCGTTGCAAGGATGAAGTTGAGTAGGAGCATACATCACAAATGGAAACAAGTCGTCTCGGAAGAAGAAAGGCCAAGGCTGATCCGGATTCTACAAAACCTATACAAACCGGCAAGCCCACTACTACTGGTCACGCAGATGCAACAGGAAATCAGGGACTACGTACGAACCGGGTAGCACAAATACACAAAAGCCTGTAAGGCGCCCTGGCGTAACGATGATGCCGGCAAACGGAGAAGCTTCATTGCAAGTGAAGATTCCTTGGGAGACGATATCGATCGATTTCGTGGGTTCACTCACGCGTTCCCAGCGGGGAAACACAGCGTTGCTAGTGGTAGCAGGTAAGGAAGTACGTGGACGTCAAGCCGGATGCATCGTAACCCATTCGCAGAAGATGGTGGGGTGGAGTTTCTTCTAAAATTTCCCTCGTCCCCTGGCTGGATAATGTGGTCGGACAATGGGAAGCAGTCTAAGTCGATGGTCTCTCAAATCCTGGCTAGCCAAGCATAAGATCGGCTGGGCTACATGAAGACCGCCTACCATTTGCGTCGTGGTCATTACGTATTCCGTCAATCGCGTGTCGTCGTGTCACTTGTATTCCGACGCTTCTTGACGGCGATCATTGCGAATGGGGACGACAAGGCTATCACAGCGGCGATCACCGTTGCGAAACACGAAGCAACGGGTGTAAGTCCGCATCGAAGCTAATTTCGGACGTAACCTGCTGTTACTTACGGATCTCTACACGCAGCAAACGTTAAATATGGCGGGAGGGGATCCAAAGGTCGCCTTAGAGATGAGATTGTCGATGATTCGCCTTATCTAGAAGCTTTTCATCGAAAGCGGTTTGATCCGCGAGCGAGCAAAGCAGCGATACAATTAACGCATGAGACCGGTATATGTCGGTCAGTGATTTGGCTCTTGGCGTCGTAATGACGTTTACCCTGTCATTGAAGGTGGACCAAATCAACAGCAAGCTTGAGCCAAAGTTTGTTCTGGCAATCGCGAAGGGAAGTCCTTCGCAACAAATCTGTACTTGTTAGAAGATCGTTTTCGAGTGAGAAGAAACGCAGACCCATGCGAAAGACATCAAAGCCGATTAAGCTGGCAATGTAACAACAATTGTTTATGTACGCAGGTAACACCTGCCAACCAGAAGCAGAGTATCGCCGAAAAACACCAATAACTGGGAGGAAATCACGACGATGGAAGCGGAAGAAGCAGCAACACATCTCTCTTCACCTTCGCTGGTAGACCGATTGAGAAACAACAAGGGACCCACCAACCGAGCGAAGCTCAAAACATTATCAAGCTGTGTAAAAAGCAGACAGAGCCTGTAGATCACGCGAAAATCTGTCACCAAGCGAGATAAATGGGCACAAAGTCAGGTGTGATGAGCAACAACTTTTATAAACTACCTCTCCACCTCGACATCCAATCGGTAAGGCAGCATCCCGAAGAAGACCAACGTCCTAACGCAGAGGGGAAGACCTAAAGTGGTCGCTGAACAATGCGGTTCAGCCAACATTCTCCTTCGGGCCAGGGAATGCGCGCCGCCACAACAAACCATACGCCGCCGTTCACGAAGCGAGAGAAATCGTACCCTGTAAACCTGAACGGGTTGCGGTAGGAACCTCTGCAGGATGGCAGATCTGTTCCTGGGTAGGAGGAGTGGTGGCCTTCGGGTTGAGGACCAAAATCTGTTCGCGTTGGCGGGGTTGACGGTTACGGGCACTATCCGGCGCAGGGGAACAACGATTTTTGCGGCAACAGGAGGATAGAGAAAAGCAAGAAGATGTTGTCCGTGGGAACATGATACAAGTCCCAAACGGGAGAGGGAAGAAGCAACCGAAGACCGCCATCATGAGCAGGCAGCCGGTGGTTAGCCGTTAGCCAATCGAGAGGAAATCGAGCTGTTCCACCCGAAATATTCGTTGGACGCATTTCACAGAGCTAAAAGAGTATTGGCGTCGCGGGTCGAGGAGCAAGCTTGTAGAAGAGCGGCAAGCTGAGGACAAAAAAACATACGTGTTGGACGGTGATCGATGGTCGGTCGCGAAGAGGATCGGCACAGTAGGGGACTCTCAAAGTAGCCGTGGCACCGTGGAGTAGAAGAGCCAGTGTTTTTAAAGTTGAGAAAGACGAGATAGGAGGCAGTAGGAAAGAAATGTTTGAAGAAGGTATGCGCTGAAATATATAAAAAGGAAATCTAGATTTGTGGCTTCCGTTTTAATTCGTTGGTGCTTTTAGCCTCCAGTTTTATTTGCCGGTGTCCACTTTCTGGTAGTTCTATTTCACCCCTCTACCGGAAACTCATAACCTTCCAGCCCGGAATCCGCCCTGGTGCCGCGGGAGAGCAGTACCGACCTTCTCTTGCATCCGGGATAGGGATAACCAAGCATAGGGCTTTGAGAATGGTACACAGCAACGTGCAGCAACGTAATGCCTCGCCACCGTCAGGTCACTCTTTGCAGGCTGGTACTTAGAAAAATGTTCCGCAGTGGTCGAAACCAGCTGCTCAGTTGCTGGGGCCAGTAGCTGAACTGTCGCGTCTTTTCATGTAGGCATCGTTGCCTTATTGGTTTTGCCCCTTAGAAGACTTGATGGAATTGTTTCAGCGTTGTCGTTGGGTATTACTCACTCGATATGGATATGTGCGGCACACAACCGCTTCGCTTTTGTTGATTTAGCTTATGCTGCACGCAGCAATGCGCAGCCAATAACAAAATGACAGTTGTGCAGCGTTGCTTCCGTATCGAGTGTTGTGCCCCAAAAACGCGAGAGCACTTTTGAAACTTGGATTCCGTGAGGAGTGACATTAAATACCGCGAGATATAGCAGAGTAAGAGTGCCCCTGGTTGGCATTGTGGCTTTCTTTATCTTCTTTTCGTCCTCCACAGCCGAGTATCAAGTTGACGGCTAAGTACTTCAGCCTTCTATCACTCTAGCTCCCTCTTTAAGTTTTCTTTGCTGTATCGCGGCTTTGGCTTCTCTTCACTCCTATATCGTGGTTTTATCGGTGATCCATTTTTATCTGCGGTGGGCCACTCTGGATACAATTATCCTTTCCTCTATAGTTTCATTTTATAAGTTGCGAAGTGTGTCTGGACGCCTAGTACACACCTTCAGTTTTATACCATAGCTCGGCAAAATCCAGAAAATGCCGTAAAGCCCAGCAAATCAAAACTGGGGAGTAAAATATTTGGCATAAAGTCATTTACATAACGCCATTTGGCAATCAGTATGCTTCGTTCAGTTACGTATTGCTATTGTTTATGTTTTGTTTTTTCCTATAGAAGCGGGGGGAGAGAATAAAATATGAAATCGCGTGACCTCTTTCAATGAAAATGAAAATCTCAGTACTGATGGGTATAAACCTCATTTTGAGAAGAGAATTTTTGTCTACCAGCAGCGATGTTTGCATACGTAGGTACATTGAAAAATTAGAAATTTACTGAAGTGCTTGCTACCGTTGACGAGCGCAAAATTTGTTTGTGAATTGTGGTGGGTATAGATTGTCGAATTGGTTTCGAAATTTGAGCGTTTGAAAATTTCTACCGTCGAATCTGGGATCCGATTGAATTTCCGTCATCAATTTGCACGAGAATTCAAAACTTTTGCGTGAAGATTCTAGAAATTGAATTTATGATTTCCCCACAATTTGCACACTTAAATTTATTGGAATCTTCACACGGGACATGCGTCCTTGGCGAGAATTCCACCACAAATCATGCATTTAGCATCCATGTGACAATGTTTGGAAGTACCAGAGTGGATTTCTTTTCATCTTAATTACTTGGATTGGTGAAAATCCAAGTTATTGAGAAATTTCAATTTAATCTCATCTAGTGATTTGTCATCACTGGAGACCTTTCATGACGACTTTGAACAATCGCTCAGTTTTGTCGTCGTATGTGAAAAATTTAAATTAAATACTGAAGAAGACGTTTGCGATCGTCAAAGGATCCCGGCAAAACGCGGCAGTCCTTCCTAGCAATCTGAAATGAAACCTGATCCCTGAAGGTTACTCAAGATTTCATTCCGAAAGCCAGAAAACTCGGCACAGATACCACAATTGGCGGAATCCTTTGTTTCTTCGCATGAATCGAATCACCTGGGCTAAGGGTAGATTCAATTTGCTCAATTTCATCATTAATCAAATCGAACTGATTGCTCAGTGGATAGGAGAAAACAATGTCAACATTAGATTTAGAAGGAATATCTGAAGTCTCACTGTTCCTTCTATTTTTCCGCGCTTGGCAGGACGGTCTTGAAACCTTGTTTCTTTGAAGGAGTGGAGAATTCAGAGACTCTCCTTCCTCTTTGTATAATACTCATTGCTGAGCGTGGAGACGGACCTTCTAAGAGGTTTTCCCAGAACAGATTCCCTGCAGGATTACCACCGCTTGTCAGATTTTACTTCCGCAAACGGTCCAACGTAAAACGAAGGCACGGTCCTTCAAAGATCGTAACGGGATCAGTGGACAATTAGAGATATCGTAAAATCCCGATTAATCGATTAATCCAATCGTCTCTCGATTCTGTCGATTTGAATCGATTGATCGTTGAATAATAATCGATTCAAAATTAATCGTTATTCACGAAAATCGATTAATCAAGATAATCAATTAATTTGCGACATCCTTATGATTCGTAAAATCTGATTAATCGTTTAGTAACCGTCAATTACTCTCGATCTCTCTCGATTTGAATCGATTAATCGTTGGTAATAATCGATTCAAAATTAATCGTATTACAAGATTAATCGATTAATCAGTAATCGATTAATTTACGACATCTCTAGGTACAATTAGCGCTAAACATGTTGAAATTAAAATAGCTTCGGTAGTATTAAAAACTTCCTTCCGCAAAGAGAGAACCGCACGGCACGAAAGCACGATGCGGTCTGAGCAAAAATAACTGATCGGATGTTTCACTGTGTATCTTTGCGTCAGGACCGCCCCAATGGCAGTGTCGTTGGCATCGCACTATTGCGAATGATTTGGTGTAGTTGGCATGGCTGGCGCGGCTGAGTGGTGTTTTTAGCGAGAAACGCTTGCTGCAGGAGTCCAAAACTTACCTTAGCCGATGTAGTTCGTGAGTGTGCCGCCTAGTCTCCAAATGAGGGAGATGAAACGTCGGTACCAGTTACATACTCCTAAGAACCGCTGCACTGAAGTTGGGGTGAAACTGAACAATCGCTTATGTATCGTCATCTACTCGCCAGCCTTGTTCGTCGATCACGAACACGTAGTGGCTCCATTGTCACGCCTCCGTACCACTGGAGCAGGTGGCAATTCCAAGAGTTTTCATTTTGTTTTTTTACCACGCAAAAGCTTTGACCGTCTCAATCACGAGAATATGTATGGTCCTTTGGGGGTTGCAAGTATGAGGCCTTTCGTGTAGAGTGCTGCCAATGGGTCCTGTCGACCCTATCGGGTCGTAGCTGGTGTGAAGGATGTATTCTATCACGATACTGTTCCTCATCGTAATCGATGAAGTTCTGGTAGATGCGATTGACCGTGAACAAAACCGCGGGCTGTTATGGCCGCCTATAACCATGGAGCACCTAAACGACTTCGAATTGTGATGACGTTGCACTCCTCGCGCAACGGCGCTCTGATATGCAGAGTAAGCCAACGACCTTGCCGAGCGCTCCTCTTCGGCAGGTTTAGTCATCAACGTCAACAAAAAATCGTTGGATGTAAACGGTGACTCCTTCCAGTTTCACAGTAGCATCGTTTCACAGTAACAACAGGCTCCATCGTCGTTGTTCAGAGGCCGATAGCAACAGAAATACGGGATCGAAAGTGGGGCTGAGTCAGCCACACTTTACGTAGGGGCGGAAACGAAATCTGTAACAAGCATTGGCTAGACGGCAGGATTCCAGCAGAGGCAGATGAAGGCTCATGGCGGCGAAGCCTCAATAAAAAATAAAGAGTCGACGAAATCTAACCTGGTAAGAGGTTAAAGCGATAGCCGGCCAACGCTCAGGATGGAGATCTTTAAGTCAGCCCTTTTCACCACCGGATGTAGGGATCCATAAGTAAAAGTTTGAGGTACAAGGGTTCCTGAGAAAATCATCGGTCTCATCGATTTTGAGCCTCTTTTGGAAGTTTTAGTCAACAACGTCAAAACCAAATTGTTCAATATGGAAACGGAAACCTTCCAGCCGCACGGTAGAAATGGTGGAGAATGTTGAATGCCTTCAGATGGTGTGGCTAAATGGCGTGGAGGAATAGCTCGAGATAGGCATAGATCATGAAAACAAGAGACGCCTTTGCGAGTTTAAGAAATATCCGCACAAACAGGCAGACAAGTGAACCAAAATCTAAACTTTTTATTCCAACATGAAATTTGTGCTGCTATACGCTAGTGAAGCATGGTGTGACAGTGGAGGCTCAACGGCTGCAGGTGTTCATCATCAGATGCCTGCTTCGAGATCGAGATCGAAGTGGTCTCCATAAGGAAAAACAAGTCAACCGAAAACTAACTTGACGATGACTGGACATAGCTCAAAATGGAGATCTTTCAAGATGGCCATTTGCACCACTCGGCGTTACAGGACTCGTAAGTACGTGAGATTGGTAATAGAAAAAGTATCCGACAATAGTATACAAGAATTGGTTATTCAATAAGACGATAAAGGTCAGTTGGGTGTAAACAAATAAACAAATCACGTCCATCTATTAACAAATGTTCCATACTGTGATCTTTGTGGAGACGCAGAGGTGAAGAAGATTTTTTGTGTTGCAAAGATCGACGTATCTTCATTCCTGCTGTAAGAACGAAGCACTGAAGTTTGTACATTTAGAACAATTGACTAATTTCAGTCAGTAATTGAACCATTTAACTATAGATAAGGGCTAACAGTTTTAGCCGAGCTATGTTAAACTAAGCGTTCTCTCCGTCCGGAGTCCGTGTGGTTTTTAGGATATGCATGCAGGTGACGAATTCACTACGAAGTATCATGCAAAGTAGAGCATTTTGCTTTAGTATCAGAGGAAGAAAAGTCAACCAAGCAAAAAAGTCTTCTCATCGTTTTCTAATATCACGGCCTATTAGTCTGAAATCCATGTTGAATACAAGTTCATCGGATTTTAATTTTTCTCTTTTAAACTTTTAGCGAGACTTGCAGGCTGTCTCGTCTATAAGATGGCTCGTCTCTAATTTACTCTTTCTTTTGTGCAGATTCTTCCTACTGTCTGTGTCGCGCACTAATTTAGCTGGATACATAAGAGCCCTTGTGTATCTCCCAACTGCTACACATTTTCCCTGTACTAGCCTTTATGCAGCTTGCAATAAAATACACGTGATCGACCCTAAGTTGCTTTCCAAAATTGCATGAGCATATTGGTTTACATTCCATTTTTATTACCTTTTGAATTTCTCTAGCGCTGTGAAAATTACCAGCCAGATAGCTATCTGGATAGTAACATACCTACCTTGGAAATAAATACAAAAAACCGTCTGTCTGCTGCGCTCCAACGTTTCAAGCAGCTCTAAATAATATCGAACAAAGTTTATGCATCCAGCTTCAAACTGCTAGATTATGTAACCAATCAGTATAAAATACTTCCTACTACCTTTTTCTCAGTAAGCAACACAGTGGTTTTTATTAAACAAATTGTTCCCAATACAATCGTCGGGTTAAATAGAAGTTGAAGAATTATCTCGCAAGCTGTATTTTAACGACAGATAAAATTAGGAAGCGAAATAAAACTAAACTGAAGTAAATGTTCCGGATATTATCTACTGGCCTATAAAACGCTAAAAGCAAATGTTTTATTTGTTCGACAGCCGCTACAGGGACTGAGGACGGGGAAAACCCTTTCGGCGATTGGTGGTTGATCGAAACCACTTCGACAATATTTCCCCGCAGAACGGAACGAGTGCTCATTAGATAAAAGTTATAAAATCTTCCGAGAAATATCCTACACTAACCCAACTCAAACAGGCATGTGCCGGGGTTGGTTTTCCTGGAAAATCTTCCTTCGCCGCCATTAATACTGGCACTGACGTACCGTTAATCTTCGCAAAGGGTTCGCCATCAAGTGTTGAACAGCGAAAAAAGAAGCAGAAGCATCAAAAGCTTTTTCACTTGGCCGAGTAGAATTAACTTCTGGTATGTATCGTCATTAGAATTTAAAGAACCGAACTATTTCAAACGGGAAAAATCTTGTACTTCATTATCTTTTACATTTATAACAAAATGGTATTTTGTTTATAGCAGCTTATGGTTTCGCATTTCTGTCCTGCTCTGGTTCTTTGATACGCATGATTGTGTGCCATGTTATTTGACACTGGATAAATTATTGTTTGACCGCATCCAAAATTACTGCTGCTTTTGCATTTTGCATTTGCATTTTGCATTGATTTAGTATTGAAATCCACCGTCGTGGGTTGGTCTCTACAGTCTGATTAGGACTTCGGTATGCAGCTCGTCACATTCTTCCATCTTTTCATGTTGGTCATCAGCTTTGAGTTGACATCACTCTGAATATAGCACAAGCGTTTTCATTAGTTTTCGCTTCCAGGCTGGAAACAACCACCGGACTCACTCACTCATGTGCCCTAGTACCCCAGGGGTATGATGAAGCAACATAGTAGATCTTCATGCAGGGCGGCTGATCACATAGTCTTGACCTAGGCCCAGCTCAGACTCTTGATGACTTCCTTTATTGAGGCTGTTGCGATGCCCTGCGGAAAAGTCGTTTGCGAAAGTCAATCGACCAAGAGCAGTGACCATATGAAAATTTTAACAAAGGAGGACAATTCACCCGAATTCAGTGAAAAGGAGGACATTTGGTTGAAAAGGAGGACATAAAAAGTATCGATCGTTTGTCAGTTTTAATATTATTAAGAATACCGTTTTGGCAAATCCAGAACATCACTCATATTCCGAACACTGGTGTTTTTGCCCCTAAAACTAAAACTTTCATTGGTTTTCCGCACTGAGGGTCAGGATTACAAACGAATTCAAGTTCCGTGGAGAAAATAACCAATAAAGTCAAAATGGCCATTTAAAAGCGAGTTTCAGAATATGAGTCAAGTTCGGATTTTGTGTCAAAATGGTGTATATTTGTTGATTTTTGCACACTAAAATCTATTAGAAGAAGTTTTCGTAATTCGATGCAAATAGAACATCTTTTATATTTTATTAACAACATATCACTTTATTAAGAACTGAATACAAGATGTTTAGTTGTCCATCAATTTTTTTTCTTGTTTGCTATTCGGAATCACAAATTAGGGCATGTAAATTAGAATGATACCTTAACTGTATTAGCATAAAGTTCTCAATCGAATTCTAAACTGTTTGGATTAGACTAAAGCAAATCGAAACTGTAAAGATTAGTTTTGGTCTTTCTATTCCATTCTAGGCATGGCAAGGCGGTTGCTCTTGGCTCACATGTCTAAAGCATACGCCAGGGCATTAGGGTGGAGTGTGGCCCCGGCCCCACAATTCTTGTGTACCAAAACCAACCATTTCTTGTACATTTTGGGGTCCCCACAACCTGTTGGCCCGGGCCTCCTTCCGGCTAAATCCGGCCCTGAGCATACCGTACGATGCGTTTAAAGACAACTTGATGGGTGTATACTCGTAAAACTTTTGAGAAGCATTTTCATTTTTTTCCCTAATCCATTTCTAACAATTCCGATGCTTCTGACATTTTGACACTTGTATTACTGTAACTCACATTTCGTTTTCCATATTAACATTATTTTTACTCAACGCAAACGTGTGCAATGTTTTGTTACGCATTTTTTCAATCGATCTTTATTTTTCTCAGTTTTGTTTAACAATCATTTTCTTACATTTTTAAGTGATACCGCATAGATGCTTTTCAGTCTTAAGTTTTCATTTTTATAACTAACAATTTGTAAATTAACCATTTGGTATTATAGTTTTTAAACATTTCAATGTTTTAAGTTTTATTATCCTAGCCTAACTTATCCTAACTATTTACACTATATACAAGAGGGGGGGTTGTAAATCCATATGGATATATGTTTCTTATGGTTTCCCATTCTGAGTTTAGAGCCCTGACTCGATGACGTTGGCAAAACATCAATTCTTTTGTCGATTGGGTCAGACATGCCACCCGATGGACCTCAGTTGTTCTGGTGTGACGAGGAAGCTTCAGAATCATTTTCAGGAATTTGTTCTGACCACACTGTGTACCTAATAGTGTACGTGCACAGCCCATCCAAACCGGGGAGTCGTACAACAGCATGGTAGTACCACCTGCTTATAGGTGGCAAGCTTGTTGACGATGGAGACCTTTGATCGTCGGTTGATGATTGGGTGAGTTCTTCAGCATGATGGTGCTCTTGACCCGGTCGTCCACATGTGACCGGAAGAGGAGCTTCTTGTCCTATCAGTCCAAGGTAACGAGCTTCGTCCACCCAGTCGACTTCGTTGTCCAATACCTTGATCTTCGTCTTCGGCTTAGGAGTCAGAGTTGCGATGGGGAAAACGATGCCTGTGTTTCATCACTGAATCTTCCACGTGTGGAGTATTTCACGTAGGCGTTGAGTCCTGCTTGGTTTGTTGACGAGGACACGGATGACTCTACCTTTGTAGCTGATAGCCAGTCATCAGCAAATAATGATAGGGCACCATCTGACGGAAGAGTGGGATGTCAGGTGAGAGGTTATAGCATATCGGTCCCAGAATACTGTCTTGCGGGACCGGCTGGGATCGGGTATGGGTCCGAGCACGCCGGAACAAACCTGCCGCTCTTTCACGGAGGTAGTTGGTGATAATTTTAACGATGTAGTTGGGCAGTTCTGCTGCATGAGTTTGTGCGTCATCTGCCAGACGTTATCGAACGCCTTCTATGTCGAGCAAGGCCATGACGGTGGTTTTGGACAACTCTTGGCACGCTTGACCTGGTTGGTTACCTTTGAGTTGATGACCTCGTCTGAAGCCGAACTGACGTCCAGAAGTATGTTGTTCTCCATCGTTTGTCGAGCTTATGGGCCTATAGCTGGCAGGATTGGTTGGGTCATTTCCTGGCAGAATGGGGACCACCTTGATAATTTCCATATGGAAGGAAAGTAACCGATCGCCAGGCAGCGATTGAAGATACATGCCAAGAGGTTAATAGCTTTCGGACCGAGATTTTCAGGACTGTTGAAAGTGCCATCAAACCGGGCCTTCATGTTTCGAGAGAACGAATATGGTTCCTCAGTTCATCCGTGAAACTCTTTTATCCTCCGGGAACTCGCACGGAAGAGTGGAGACGGTTGACGTGGCCGTTACCGATGCTTCCATCGGACTGACAATTCTTGACCCAAGTTGTCAGACGCAAGAAATTGTTTGGAATTCATTTGCTTTTCACTAGCAGTTATATGAATTTTAGAAACATCTTTAAGCGGAGGTACAGGCTTTGGTTTTGTTTTCAAAATCTTGTGTAGGGCCTAGAAGGGCTTTGAATAGTTCGAAGGTTTTTGATTTCTTTGTTGAACTCGCCTATTTTTAGTTTTCTACTCGTATGCAATTATCCGATTAAGTTTTTATAGAGCACTTTCGAGAAGGATTCTGTGTCCTTGAAATTGTCTTCGTATACAGTTACGCAAGGAGATTATACGTTTAGTTTCAACATCTGATTGGGTGAACATACTTGTAACTAATGTTGTTGGGATGTATCGGATCTCCGGCTCACCGATGGAATCAGTGAGCTGCTGGAGAACTCGTCGATGTCATCTGTCGTCTCAAGCACCGGATTTTGGTCTATACGATCCTCTACGAAAACGTAGTAGTTGGGCCAGTTCGCACTGATGGTAATTCCTTCTTCGATGCCGCTGATGTTGGATAGTTTTTTGTCACTTCGAGAACCACGGAAGGTGGTCCGACGAGAAGTCGGTGATCGCTGTAGGTTTGGAGCAGCTTACAGCAATGTTGGTGATGATAATGTCCAGTGTAGACCCGACACCGGCTGACGAATAGAAGGTTGGAAGTCGGGTGAAGGACAACATAGTGTCCTGATTGTAGGTCCTCAGCTAGCACTCGCCATTCTTGTTGATCTTCAGGTTTCCCCATTGAGTGCCGGGCCAGCGAGTATAAACTTACCATGCCGGCGAGTCAGCTTCTGGATTCATTCTTCAGTCGTGCGATGGAACCATCCGAACTCTTACATTGAGTCGGACAGTGGTAGGATGATCTCCACAGGTCCTTCGGGTGTCATTAGCTCGATGCCGATCGCTTCAATGATCGACAGATGGAAGTCGGGAAGAGTCTTGAATTGAGTCCTTTTCGAATGGCGATAGCAACACCGCCACCCTGTCGTTGTCGGTTCGATCCAATCGGTATATGGTGTGGTCCGTGGGGAATTTCACGGATGGCTCAGATGTGTTTCGTGAGAATTGCAATGTCGATTTGGTTGGTTTGTAGAAACTCGATGAGCTCTAACTTTTTCGTCGCCACCGAATGGGCGTTCCAGTTAAGGATTTTTGGTGAATGTTGTAGTTCATGAACATTTGCATCATATGCCTCATCATCTTTTGCATTTCTGCTAGGAGCGTAGTTAGCTGCACAATCGCACTCGTAACAGATGCTGGAATGACCTCCGGGTTGGGCTGGGAGCTTGGAAGTTTGGATGCGTTGATGCTGTCCATAGGTCGGATTGTTCCACCTGAAGCCTGGTGGAATTGCTCCGGGGAGCAGATGACGGCAGCAAACCGCGTTGTCGACTGCGTTGCTGATCATGAGCCGGGGTGGGTCTCGACGCTGCTGTGGAAGTCCGGGAACGAATCGAGGGTCGATGGGTTCTCCTTCTTCTTCTTCTTCTGTTTCGTTGGTTCGTGATGAGTATTCGGATCCTACGGTATTCCTCTGGCTTGGGGCAGCGCTGTCTGTCGACATGTGGTTTCCGGCGTAGTTGGCGCATGCACTTGCAAGCACCCTCGATGAAGCAGTGTGCGTCAATGTCCCAGAGAACGAAGTTGCACCTCGCTTCATGTTGCAGTTGCGAGTGCCGTGGCCGAAGTTGAGGCACCGCATGCTGCGTTACGCTTCTGTTAGGGCCTTGTACGCTTCCATCGGACGATTGTTTGGTCGATTGAGCGAACGCATTCAGGCACCAAGCGTGATGCTGCCCTTGGTAAAGTGTACCAGATAGAAAGTCCTGTATTTTACACTTCGGTTCCGTCTGGTGATAGGAATTACCGCCAGCGGTTTCAGGTTGTAGTCATCCCTCAGTTCGTTCAGGATTCCGCCGCTTCCATTGTCGGCAATCGGGTCACCTCAGACGGCTTCTCAGACGCCATGTCATGCGTGGTAAACTGCACCGCTTTGGTCAGGTATTGCTTCTGTCGCTTATCCCGTCGCAATGCTGAGCTTGATGCCCATACTGGTGAGCTGGTATTCGGCGGTAACGCCGATGGCCTTCATCGTTTTCTTCAGCTTTTCGTGCGGAATTGCTTGTACCAGCAGGAGTGTTTCGCCTTCACCGGGGCGAATTTGCCGGCTGGTCGTCGTTGTGCGCTGAGTGGTGCCCTGCGGCAGGGGACCTGTGTCTTCGGTGTGGCCAGGTTTTCACCGACGATTTTCGTCCTCGTCGTCGTCGTCGTTGATGCCATTGTCCTCGCTCAGCAGCGCAACATGTTCTTTGTTAGGGCGACTTCGGATGCCGAGAAATCAGCACCGCCGCCGGTATGTTTCTGCTTCTTCTTCTTCGGCAGACTATTCGTAGAGAGGACCTGGTGGTCTCTTCCCATCGCGCTCGCACTCGCGTTCAACTTTACTTTGCGCGTTCGAAATTAAACTGCGTGTTCACGACAACACGTTTATTTACATGCAGACCAAAACGTAGACGACGACGTTGATCGTTTTACACAACGTGTGCAATGTTTTGTTACACAATGAACTTGTTGTATTATTGTTTGTTAAACTAGAATTCCTTCAGCAATAGTTAATCATGCAACTGTTTTCCAAAATTCCCAAAAGGAGGACATTTGATTGCAAAAGGAGGACATCTGGTTTTAAATGAAAAGGAGGATGTTCTTTAGGATCCATATGGTCACCCTACCAAAACCATTTGGTCGAATTGCCACTTGGCCGAAAAACACGATAGGCCAAAATTCATGTAGCTGAATTCAGTTTAGCCAAAATGGTATCAGGCAGAAACATAAGGCTGAACCGGACATACAACCAAACTGGTCATTTGGTCGAGGAAGTCGTTTGGTTGTACAGATTGTTAATTCAAATATGCCGTTTGACAGGAAGGGCCGTTTAATGGCGTTTCGCAGAAAGTGCCGAAAATGTCGTTTAGCTGGAAGGGCCATTTGGCTGAAAAGGACGTTTGGCCGAACAAAAAGAATGGAAATGAAAGAAAGTAAATAATGATAAAAAAAAGTAGAGAAGAAGAAATAAGACGAGAGAAGTGAGGAGTAACGCGTGAGAAGTAGGAAATAAAAAGCGAGAAGTGAAGAGTGAATAATAGAAAATAAAATTACAAGTAAGGAGTAAGAAACGAGATATAGAGACACTTATGATTTCTCATGTTTCATTCCTCACTTCTCACTTCACAGGAGTAGGCCGTCTAACGTTGTTTGAGCAAACAACATTTTCGGCATACATTATGTTCAGAAAAGACATTTACGTGTGATCCGTTCGTCTAATGATCTGTTTGGCCAAACGACATTTTCGGTAGACTGGCCTCCTCTACAAACGAGCATTTCTCCAAATGACCTATTCGGACAAACGACCTGTTAGGCCAACCTAATGTGATGATTTTAGCAAAATGACTTTTGATAAGATGGGTTTCGGCCTAACGGTTTGTTGAGACAAGTTTCGACCAAGGCAGCCTTCGGCTAGATTTTGTTTCGCTGCAGTTACTGCCCTTCGAGGATGGCTTTCATATTCACGGAGATATTTCGACTGGAGCAGTTTTTGCCTTTCTCGTACAACAAATTTGTACCGTATTTGTATTTGTATCATATATCACTCCAAAGCAGTTTTTGATAGGAGGCCAGGACCCTATGAGTTGTTATAAACTCAGTGTAGATTTTCTTTCGACATTAAAACAGGTCCGCGAGTATCTGTGTTGATCGAAGAAGCGATCATCTTAAACATAAATGAAAACAAATACTCTTAGAAAAATATTGTTTTCGTATTTGGCCGGGTTTCTGCCAATTCGCACCAAGCGCCAACAAAAATCCTGTTTCTCTGCCAATGCTTTCGATTAACAGATTCAATTGATTACAAATCGTTGCGGAAGGATATCCACCCCATAACTGAGGATATCCAACAAATGTATGAATTGATTTAACTTCAGTTTTCTTTTACGAACAAAATATCGCAAGTCAGTTCAAAACCGCTTGATGCGGTTTGGCAGAACCCACCATTTAAAAGTCAGCAATCATCTACTGTAGTGGATAGGAAACCACTCATCACCTCATATTTATTGTTCATATTCGTTACTTTTAATCATTTCCATGATCAGTTAAAACAATAAAATGCCTTTATTAGCTTAGTACGTGCCACGATTGCCTGAAAACTCAACAGCGAAGCTTCTCTGCATAATTAAAGCAGGTTTTCTTGAAGAAAAGCTCGATGTTTGAGGTTTTGCTATGATTTTAACGCGGGTTGTTTTTACGTGGATTTTGGAATTTACGGTACGTATCCCTCGCGTAAAACCGACTACAGTGCATTATTGGAATATTTGTTTCATATCATAACTTACCGGTGACAGTGAGATTTATCCTATGGTTTCGGGTTGGCGAGTTCTGAAAATCAACTCGACATCGATAAACCTAATAAATAAATATAAAATGCGTTACTTTTTACAATCATCAAAATGCACTTGATTCGTGTCATAACACGTGTTGTATACTAATCCATTCAATTCCACTACGTTGTAATTTTCACAGATATGTATTTTGACCTCAACTGTAATGCCGTCTCAGTGTCAAGCCGCTCGAGTCAATGGAATTGAATGGAATAGCTTAGTACTATGACAATCTATGATGTCTATTGACATTCTATCAAAAAGCTTAATAATTTTCTCTTAAGTCTATAACTTCATGGATCTTGGTAGCGATTTTAAATAAATTTAGTTCCCCAACTCCCCTTCATCATCCAGTTGAATATTCTCCACGGTGAGCGCCGCCGGTTTTGACACAGTCACAAAATATGCTCGTGGTCGAACGCCGCCATCTGACCAATAGGTGCCTTTGCATATTGTCTCCCTCGGACATCGTAGCTGTAGGTAGAAAAAGACAGAAAATGTAGAGGACGCGCGTTAGTTAGTCGATTACTTTTTTGCCCTATACAAAATTCGGTTTAGGTCGTGCATGGATGGTCATCGTTGCAAGGATCTGCTTCATATACTGTATTCCATAATAAATTTCATGGGCAGCTGGATATTCGCGTTCGCGCAAATCATGGAAGTTTTAATTATCGTTGCAACATGTTTCATAATTAGCTCAACGGTTTCCTTTTTTGTGTATGCGGACCACCTTTAATTTAGTAGTTTCAAATAAAGTTAGCCGGATCTGATAGTATGTTGCCATTTTGATCAAAATATGCGATGGTATGCGTAAAGTAAAAATTCAAAATTTGTTGGTGAAGCGCATATTTGAAATTTATAACATCGGTTTGTTTAAGTATTAAAGAAGTAACAAATAAGTGTGCTCTGGGATATGCATGACCTGAACACTTATTATAACAAAGTGCAATTATTTTGAACCAACTGCAAATTGGAATTCACTCCATTTGTAGCTTAAAAGGTTTTAACAAATTTTTAAATTAAACTTCAACTCGATACATCTTTCACAGATATTACCATCCTGTGTCCACTCCGAACATTTTGCTTTTAATTAATCAACCACGTCCGAAGGTAGGCATAAGACAAACGTGCGTGGGACGTGCAATCATACACACATCGGAGTCGCTGTGGCAGCGAATTGCAAAACCATCGGGTCCAAGTCACGCCAACGCAGCAGAATATGAACACAAAGAGCACGGTCAGAAATGACCATCCTTAAACAGTCCTTTTTCTCAGGGGTGCCCAGGTGCTGCCCTGCTGTTTCTATTCAACAAACTCCGAAAAGATACACCGTTCTTTTTCACGCTTCGCATGATTTCCCATTAAAATAAATTTTCCAACACCTTTTCTCGCTCACCATTTCTCATTCTGTGGGATCTTCGGGCTGCCCTGTTCACACGGTCACTACCAGTCGAACGACGACAGTCAGGGACGACGAGTTGTCGTTAGCTCAGGAAGGGGATGTTCACACTTTCTGCCACCGAACCGCACCGACACCGGCTGAATCAGCTGAACGTGAGCTGGAATGTCCTATCTCTTATATGGGTTTCTGTCTCTCGGGAAAAGCATACCGTCCGCGTATCACCATGTCAGGGGCGCATATAAAAGGGCTATCAGACACTATACAAGGAAAGCATATTCCCAGGAGCAAGGTGTTTGCATTTAGCGGAGGATTGCTTCCTTCTAAACTCACGGGAGCAAATTAAATTAATGGAAGTTGAACTATCTGCATCCAACCTGTAGCCTTTTTATAAACAATTTTTTTGCGAAATGGGCTTAAACTGAAGGTGAGACCAACATCCTTCAGGCGTAAAAAAATCATTCAAAAGTCAAGAAAAATGACAGACATTTGCTAAATTCGTCGGGTTGAGTCAATCGACGTTTAACAAGCAAATCGAGAGAGACGTTTGTTATATGTAACGATAGTAAACTGATTCGAGTGGATAGACTTTTAAGTAAGCTCCAATTGCAAGGCGCCGGTTCAGACGTAGAATTTGAACTTGTTTTACGCTGCTGCGCAAAAAAGCCGTTGTCCCCAATGGCAACAGAGCGAGAAAGAAGAGATTTGATCGTAGCTTGCCACCTTTTGTTCGGTGAGAGCTGTTTTTGTGTAAGTGTATCTGAAATACTTTGTTGAAAGTTTATCACATGATATGGTAAGCATTATCACAGATTGAAAATTTCATTGAAATTTACTTTCATGCATTTAAATGAAACGCCATTGTCAATATTACACGATTATTTCGTCAACACTGCATGTAAGTTGTAAGCAAATTTTTTGGGAAGAAGAACATGTAGACGTAGAAAAGCGTAATTTCCGTATCTCAAGTTTTACGCGCTGTTTAATTTTCTTATGCTGAATTCAAAATAAAATGTTTTTTTGTGTTCTGGTAAATAAGAAAGGACCAACAAGCTCTATTTGGATTAATCTGTTTACAAAATCGTCTGCAAAATGAATGATCAACGAAATAGGATCCGTCGCGACGGTTTCTAAAATAGTTCATTCCTTTCCATTCCATTCTGAGACCCCACCCAATGGAATATCTAACACGAATGCCTTTTATAAACTTCAGCTCGTGGCTCACGTAATGGACCCTTTCCATATATTTTGCTATTATTCAGGTTTTCTCGAAAAAAAGCCGTCCCACAAGAATCCCCACAGAAACTTTCCTATTCGATTCAATTTATGCTCCTGGTACAGTCGCCCAAAATGCCTTCCGCTCGGAAAGCAAGGTAAAGCAAAGAATGTACCTATTTATGTTTGAAATTGACAATCTAATATCAATAATCCATTCGGTTTGCCTTCTTTCATCTCGGAAGCCACCGATCGATACGCTGCCATATAAATACACGAAGAGCGAGCGCGGCTCTTCCACGTATTCGATCACATCTCATCCTTTCTCAGGAAATCCAGCCTTTTCCCCTTTTTTTTCTTTATTCGCAAAGCTCATATCCTGTCCCGTTGATAAAGGTAAATCAACGA